>NC_048220.1:89738275-89889659 GCF_002007445.2 Ailuropoda melanoleuca | reverse complement strand
GCAAACCTTCTTTCATTCCATAGGTTGGCTTTTAGTTTTGTTGATTGTTTCTTTTGCTGTGCAGAAGCTTTTTATTTTGATGTAGTCCCAAGAGTTTATTTTTGTTTTTGTTTCCCTTGCCTCAGGAGAAATATCTAGAAAGAAGTTGCTAAGGCCATGGCATTTTATATTTTCAAGATAAATTCATGTTCAGCTACCATTTTATTATATGAGAGTTTACTATATGCTAGGAACTGTCCTTAGGATTTTACACACTTTCTCTCTTTTAATTCTCACAAACCCCCTGTGGGACCGGCAGGCTTTATCATCCCTACTTTACCAAGAAGGAAACTGAGGCCCCAAGGTGCTCAGTGTAAACCAACTATCAAGTGGAAAGCTGGGATTTAATGCCAGGATTCTCCTTCTGCACAGTCCGTGCCTATAAACCACCGTGTGCGCTCCTACCTGTCTCTTCTAACCATGTCAATTCTCTGACATAGACGGGGAGGATTTTTACCTGGAGAAAGACAGGAGGAGGGGCTGGAGTGGAGGGAGATTAAATGGTTGCCAGCAGGGGGCATCTGGATTACGTGTGTTGACATTCTCTCTTCCACATTCTCCAGCCCACCCCAAGTTAACTTATCACCTCAGATTCTCCCTCCTACCTGTGGCGTGTGATTGAAATTCCACCACCAGTGGTGCCTCTTTTGGCTTACCTCAAGCCACAAATGATGAATGCGTGCAATACATGGCCCCATGGGCCTGTCCATGGCAGACATTGCTAATCAACCACAACTCTTTTCTTCAGGAGACTGAATGTGGTTTCCTACCTTCCCTTGCAGAGCACTCCAGGGAGGCACAGCCAATTGATTCAGGTTGAGATTTTGAAAAAAAAGTGGTGGTCTCTCAGCATTAAGCCTTACTGGTGCTTGGCAAAGCAGAAATAACACTTGTCAGGGAATTTGGAAGCCTGAGTTCTAACCCTGGCTCTTGCACTGACCTACTTGTGACCTCATGCATGTTATGTTTCACTCTGGGGCTTGGTTTACCCATCTGTAATACAAGGAGTTGGCCTATGCCCTAGAGAATCTAAAGTCTCTCCCAAAAATAACATCCTAGGTTCTGATAGGTGCTGAAAGCCAGGAGGAGCTCATCAGGGGAAAGAAAGCCTTTGTGTTAATATGACTGTGTGATCAAACATGGACCAGAACTTCCCCCCTGCACATGTGAAAACCACCCTGAAGAGGCCACTATGCCATGCTGTCTGTGACTTTGTGGGGTAAAGTGTCGGTAAGTAGAAGAAAAAGCAAACACAATATCGTTCGTTCAAATTAGGAGAGAAAACCTGGCAGAGGCCCCGCCTCCCAGGCTGCCTGGAGCAGGTGATCTCTCTGGGATGGAACCCAAGATGGGGGCCAAGAATCTGTCCTAGTGATGTGGGCAGAGGGATTTGGAGCCTTGAGGACATGGCTGCTTGATTCTGTACCCCCTGGCCCCCGATCTATCTTCCCTGTGCCTGGGAGTCAGCTTTGAGATGCTTCTTCTCTGTTTAGCTCAGACATGCAGGACCACAGTTGTGGCTTCCCAGTGAAAACCAATATATGTGGCATTAGTGAGAATCATGCCACCCCAGATAATGACAGGGAATGTTAGTGTTCTCTTTGTGCCAGGCACTATTATATATGCTTGCACCCTCGCACCAGTCCTATGAGGCCAGAACTATTATTATCCTCATGTTAGAAAGAGGGCAAGTAAGGCACAGGGAGGTTCAGCAACTTGCCCACGGTGACACACTAGTAGGAAGCCAACCTGGGACTCAATTCTGAGTGATGGGATGCAGAGCCCTTCATTTTAGCCGCATAGTGTATCAATTCCCTAACATGGCTTCTGGCTCGAGAGAGTATCAGGGACTCTGTTGCATATTTTCTACACACTTGTTTAAGTGACTATCTTCCTGGCTGTATAACAAATGCTAGGAGGGCAGGAGCCATGTCTTACTTATTTGCTATTGTACCTTATTTGCTATTGTACCTAGCAAATACGTGCACATTGTAGGTGCTCATTGATCTCTGATCGGTGCTTGCATAAATAGATGAGTACAATCCAGCAGAGAAGAGTTAAGCAGCAATGTCTCCTCCCTAGAATTATAAGCTTTCTAAAAAGAAAGAGATTAAATATATTTGTTAAATTCCTATTATACATCAGATACTGTGCTATATGTTTTACATGAATGATTTCTTTAATTATAAAAACCAAATGAGGTAACAATTTCATACTTTCTTTTCATATGGGGGAAACTGAGGCTCTGGTACTCAAGTTAATTGTCTATTTAATTGTAGAGCTGGGATTCAAGCTCAGGGCCAACTGGCCCCAAAGTACCATGATCATTCCATGACAGTGTGTCCTGGTCAAAGATAGCTTCTTGGCCTGGATGATTTGGCTTGGGATAAAAGAAAGAGGCACAACATGGTAAAATGTAGATAACATAAAATTAAGTGTCAGAAATTGTGGATTTTAGGTTTGACACCTTTATTAATTTAGTTATGTAGTCATGGGCAAGATTCTCCCATATCTGGGACTCTTTCCACCATCTGCAAAATGAGGAAGCTCAAGCAAATGGTTGTACCCAATTCTGATGGTCTGTGACTCAATGGAAGAGACAGAGCCCAGAAGGGGGCCAGGAGATACAGCAGTGGTCTTGCTGGAGCTGGGAGAAGGTGCTCTCCCTTGGCCAGCTGGAGGTGGCGGTGAAGATGAGAGCAATGAGAAGGTAGATGTGATACCCTTAGATGTTTTTTCTAATTTTTCCCATCCTGCCTGAACCTTGTGAAACTTCAGAGCTTAAGACATCCAGACATTCATTAGCTCAGTGACAGGAGCTCAAGGCTACTTCTTCGGTGTTCAAGAGAATGTTAAGATTCAAAGACAGAGCTGGCAACACAGAGCCTGGTTAAGACTATTGGAAAGAAGGGGCGCCTGGGTGGCACAGCGGTTGAGCGTCTGCCTTCGGCTCAAGGGCGTGATCCCAGTGTTATGGGATCGAGCCCCACATCAGGCTCCTCTGCTATGAGCCTTTCTTCCTCTCCCACTCCCCCTGCTTGTGTTCCCTCTCTCGCTGGCTGTCACTATCTCTGTCAAATAAATAAATAAAATCTTTAAAAAAAAAAAGACTATTGGAAAGAAAATATAGGAGGTCTAGCAAGGACTTATAGTCACAGAATCAAAGAATATTAAAGTTAGACCGTTATAGGGGCACCTGCGTGGCTCAGTCGGTTAAGCGTCTGCCTTCAGCTCAGGTTATGACCCCAGGGTCCTGGAATTGAGCCCTGCATTGGGCTCCCTACTCAGTGGGGAATCTGCTTCTCCCTCTTCTTCTGCCCCTGCTCCTGCTCTCATGCTCTCTCTCTAATAATAAATAATTAAAATCTCAAAAAAATAAAGTTAGACCCCTAGAGAAGTGGGAAGTGTGGACTGGGAGTTCATAGAAATGTTTATTTGGCCCACGTGGTATTTTAATAATGTAATTTAAGCTAAAAATCCAAATTTCCACATTATCTTGGGGAAAAAAAAAGAAGATTTAAAAAACTGTAGTTCTGTATTCTCACATGGTAAATACTGGATGGAGCTAAATTGAGTAAGAATGTTCTTACAAAACAAAAAACCCAGACCAAATGCCTGGAAAGCCTGGAAACAAATTAGAAATGGAGCTCAATAAGGTCATCGGACCCAATTTCTTTCTGCTTCCTCCATTCTTCCATGACTGACTTCATCATAAGGCTGGCTTCTCTCATGGGGGCAAAATGGCGGTTGTGGTCCTAGACATTACAACTTCATTCTATACCACTGAGAGGCAACCAGCCTTTATGTGTCTCAGAATGTCCAGCAAAGACCTGAGCTTTGGGCTAATCAAATCACCTTGAACTAATACTTATGGCTTTAGGAATACCATGCTGTGGGTTGGGGTGGGTCCCAGACTAAGCACATGGCTGCTACCCAGTGGGGGAGGGGCAGGATTGAGATTGGAGAGACAGTCTCATTATCTACCAGATCCTGCCATCCTGTCCCCCTTGATGGGCACGTGCCCAATGCACCATGCTCTCAACCACTCCCCATTGCCTGATACTGGCTTATTTTGGCCATGCCTCCCAGGTATGAGATAATGATCCCAAGTCATACCTCCCTCTCCCCAGTTAAGTGAAAGAACATACATGTATCTAGAAACACACAGAAGGCAGTTGTTGAGTCGGAATCCTTTTACAGATGGGGAAGTTAAGGCCTGGGACACATTCCACACTTGCAAGTGAGGCAGGGAGACTTAGCTCCAGCTGGCATGGCTGAGCCAGTGATAGAGTCAGGGTATTTTATACTGTCCACGTGGGCCTGAATGATTTATAGTCCACTTAGATGGGACACATCCCACTCAAGATTTCACTTTCAGTCCATGGAGAGATGGAAAGTGATAGAAAAATCAAGTCAATTCAGTTTCGATGAGCAGTGGCGGTCTTTAACATATGCCTGGCTGGGGTAATCCCTAGGAGAAACCCTGTAGAGGGTAGAGCAGTAGAGGTGAAATCTGCTTTCTCTGCTGAGATAGGGCTGACCGAACCCAATGAGGTATAAACTCCCATATTGGTTTGTAACAGTGTCCCAAACTCCTGCTGCTTAACAGCTCCGGGATGTCCTGGTTTGAAAGTGGGTGTTATTAACTGAGCTGTGCTGCATATAATCCCACGAACACCACTAGATGGTTGGTTTGGCAGTTGAGTCAACAAAGTTACAAATCAATGTATCAAGCATATAGGACAGGTAAGTTTTAAGGATGATACTAGATCAGGAAAGTTGGGCGTAGGAGGTACCCCCTAGAAGATGCTGGGCACCCTCGCAGTGGAAAGGGTCATTGGGCCTAGTTGGGGGTGGATGCTGAGACTGGAGAGAGAAAATCCAGAAGGGAAGGAGATCAGATGCTGGAGCTTTATTAGTTTGGTTAATCTTGCTTTAAGAAAAAAAAAAGGGCAATGAGCTCAGGAAAGATTTCGCAGTGTGACTGAGGGCAGGCAGCAAGGTTTTACGTAAGAATTCGTGTCTCAAGTATGACAATTTAGGCTGTAAATATGGCTGGTAATGTAATAAGCCCTTGACCTTGAAAAACTATCTCCTCACCTGTATAATGAAGAGTCAGTGGATAATCTCTACAATCACCTTTTGCTCAGAAAATCTTCATTTCCAGAAAGGACTGTCATTCTTCACCAGTCCCGCACCCTTCCCCTTTCACTGCTGAAATACCCAGTCATGGACAAGCACATCTTTGATTAGCTAAAAGCCCCAGCAGAGGGGAACCCTCAAGATATAAGTTCTAGAGATTATTCGGGTGCCCACTGTAGGAAGAAATAACCAGGAAATTCACTCACTCACTAAAAAAAAAAATGTCTTTAGTTTCAGCCATGTACCAGATACTGTTTTATGTACCAGACAATGTGCAATAATGAATACAAACAGAACAAAACAAAAAATAGAATCAACACAACCAAAACCCATATACAGAACCTGTCCTGTTTCTTGTCCCAGGACTGACAAGGAGGGTGAGGGTGGGAGATGAGAACCAAGATTAATCAAGGATTAATCAACACTGGTCAAATAATACAAATAAATGTAAATCTATAGTAGTAAGGAGGGCTTTGAAAGAGAAATACAGAGTGTTTTAGGAGTTTGGAGAAGGGAAAATGGACCTCAGTAGGAGGCCAGGTGTTGGAGTTGAGAACAAAATGAAGAGGTAACGGGGAATAGGGCTTTCCACGCATGTGCAGAGGCTCTATGGCAGGAGGGAGTAGGATGGATTGATAGAATTGATAAAAAGTTTAGTGTGGTTGGAGAACAGCACAAAATGAATTCAGAGAAGAAAAAACCCAAGGACCTAACCACAGGGATATTTTGTGTCTAAATGTTAGAAACTTTTTTCTTTACCTAACGGGCAATAGGACACTGTTTAAGGTATGTATAGCTACGTGTATGTGTGCGTGTATACAGATAGGTGTGTGAGAGACAGAGAGAAAGAGCGACAGAGGCACCCAGATGGAGACAAGATGGAGGGAAATAGCTGGTCAGAGCTGTGCTTTGAAAAGCTCACTCTGCGTGTCTGTCGTGCAGAGTGTGGATGGGGAAGGCCAGGGACGTGACAAGGGCACGGAGCCCCGTGATTCTGTGGACGCCTCCACTGCACAGGATTGTACTGTTTCCACGTCCTCTGCTGGGCAGAACTGTGGATTCCAATGCTCTAGAACCCCTGGCTGCCCACCTGCTTGACTCCTGCCCCCAGCAGGGATCTCTGGCCAGTTGCAGCACCCAGGAGTTTCACTTTTCCCCAGGGTTCAGGGCATCTCTCGAGCAGCTGGCCACACTGAGACCCAGCTTCCTGATGTAGAAAGCACAGCCATGCTGCTCTCCAGACAGGACCAGACAATGAAACTCTGCCTTGGAAATCAAACAACAACAGCCCCTCCCAACACCCCCCCCTTACACACACACACACACACACACACACACACACACACACACACACACACTGGTACCCTGCATATTTGTGAGAAACCTTCTCCCTGGACAAATGATGATTTATGTAAGGCTGCTCTGTTTCCCGCCTCTCTCTTGCTCTATTTTAGGAGAATATATCCAGACCATGTGTTTTTGCTTAGCCTGACACATTCCAAACAAGCTTTCTGTATTCCGTGTGCTGGTGAAAGGTCCTCCCTTAAGAAGTAGAAGGGCAAAAAGGAAAAGCAAAATTGAGCCCAACCCCCATCTTCCCTGGGTGGCTAGAGGAAAGGTCATTATCCACACACTGAAAGTGCTGGCGTATCCTCCAGGGCAACTTGGGCTGTCCCTTCCACAGCCAGATTCTGGGGTATGCCAACAGACTCCCCGTGTTTCACAGGAGCGCCCCACTTCAAGCAGGGAGGAAGTGGGGGGGGGTGGAAGGTGGCCTCCCGGCTTTTCAGCTCCTCAGATTTGCCATGCACTTTCCCTCCTAGCAGCCTTTGGACATGCAGTTCTCACTGCCTGGAACTTCACAATGCAGGTCATTCACCTCCTTCAGGACACCCCTTACAGGACACCTTGGCCAAGCCACCTCTCCTTCCCAGATGACCCCATCTGAGGCGAGTGCTCCTGTCACTGTGCATCTCAGCGCCCTGCTTCTATCCTTTATGGAAGTGCTGCACATGGCAGTTATACTCAGTTCCTTGTTAATTTTCACTTCTTTCTTTCATTTGGCTAAGGGTCGGCCAGCTATGGCCATGAGCCAAACCCGATCCACTGTCTGTTTTTGTAAATGAAGCTGTGTTGGGACACAGTCCCTGCTGCTCATTTCTTCCCCGACTGCCTGAGGCTGCTTTGCCATACTTGGCAGAGTGGAGTTGTGACAGAGACCATGTGGGCCCCTAAGCCTAAGATAGCTACTCTCTGGCCCATTACAGAAACAGGTTATTGGACAGTAAACTCCATGAGGGCAGAGACTAGGTCTGTCTTGTTTACCAGGTTATTACTGGTTCCTGGCCCGGAGTCTCATAATAGGTGCTTGATAAGCATTTGCTAAAAGATAGACCCTCGATTTTAAAATGCTAGGTTGGGATTGCCGAGTCAATGGCCAAAAGGATAACCTTCATTTTTAAGCCTCAGACTTTGCTGTTGTTGTTTGGTCTGTTTAAGGCTTGCCTTATACTTAGTTTGGGGTTAAAAACCAGGAGAAGATACTTTAGTTCCATAACACAGTACTTTTAGAAAAGAACAAACGGTAAAGTTTTAAGAGAGAGGGGAAAAAAACCCCAAATCCTCAAACTGGATTTTAAAAGACCAACAAAGCTATAAATATTAACAATTCTGATTTATGAGGCCACAGAGGATTGTCCCTAGTTACAATAGTAAGCTCAAAGAAGGTGGCCTGAATGGAGAGAAAGGCAAGAGGCAGGGAAAAAGGAAAAAAAAAAAAAAAAAGAAGAAGAAAAAAAATTTATTAGCTTGATTTTTCCCCAAGTGGGCAAAGGCTTCCTGCTGGTAAAAGGTGAGCATTTGTTCAAATCTTAATTTAATAAAGCATTTGGGAAAACACTTTTGTAGCACAATCGAGATGTTTAAAGTCACCCAGTCTTGGGAAAGAAAACACTAGGAACGATTTAACTGGACTCTGATGGACTACTTTGAAAATTATAATTTGATCAGAGACATCAATGTGGGTTTATGTAAGGGAGACTTTAGTTCCTAACCTGTTATAAGTAAGTTTCTTGGATAAATTGCTACCCTGGGAGATAAGAAAGAGGCAGATATTAACATGCACTTACAGAAAGCCCGGGGCACAGTTTCACCTATTATTGGCCAACAAGATGTATGAAGGGATATTAGGAAACTGCAGAATACACACTGCCAAAAAAACCTCATTTCACTTTTTAAGCTGAACCAAAAGGAAGAAGCCAGGTGAATTGAGTGAACCTTACTATTTATAAACAAGGCAAAAGCTAAAAAAAAAAAATAAATAATCTAGTTGAACACACTCAACCTGTGACACTTCTGGTCACCTAGTGGTATTTATTTCAAAACTTTTGGCCCAAATGCGGGAATGGAGGCAAAGACACAGCCCCAACTGGGCCGGGCATTGAAGAAACTGCAGTCGGTCTATGTGAGCAGCTGAGCCCCCTGCAGACCAGCAAAGAGGACCCCCTTTACCACACGGCGTGTCTGCTCTTGTCTATTTGCACTCACCACAAAGTACATTTTCTGATATCGAGTAGGACCGTTAATACATTTCTAGTGAGGAAGGCTCTAAAAGCTAGATACCACCGTTGTGTCCGGAAAATGTCTGGAGATCATAACCAGGCCCAGAGCCAGGTCCCAGCGAGGCTAGTGGAGGCACCTAGGACACGGTTTGAGGAGGCGCCCAGACGCAGGGGTGACCTTGCAGGTACACATTCCTGCGAGTGCGTGCCACTTACATGGTGCCCTCTGAGCATCCTACTTGTCTCTTCCTAGTCTAGGCTCTCACAAGGACTTTTTGTTCTTCTCAGAACAATCCAGCCCGCACGGATCACTCTCAAAGAGGAGAAATGATGGTTTCCCCCATTTGGAGTTTTGTGAAAGAGAAAAATTTTAAGGTGATAAAATATCTATAGAAGCCAAAATGCGAGGAACAAAATTAGGGCATGAGTGTGCTCTCAAACATTTAGGAGGGAAGTAACACCTTAATTAGGTGTGAGAATTTGCTTACTTCAGTGAGGACAGAAACTGAAACTTCAAGTAAAGCTGGACCAGGAAGATGACGTTGTGACCATCATAGCCCAGAATCAAACTTTATTAGGGCCTTTTCTCTTGTTGCTTTCTAAAGTGATTTTGAGATAGGTATAAGGTACTAGGTTGTTTTGCCCATTCTCATCAGTCCCAAAACATATAATTGTGACTTTCAGGGCGTTTTGACCCGTATTAAGTTAGTTCAGGGAAATATGATGAGTTCTGCCTATTCAAGTGAGGGTCCCTTATGGCCTATCTCTTGCTGATCATCCCAAATGAACTTCATGCCAAGAGCACTTTGACACACGAGTGTTACAAATTGATATTACACAGCTACTCTAAGTACAGACAGAATTCTTCTCTTATCACTTATCAGCAATTACACCTAAAAGTTCACTGTCTTTCTGAAGGCGAACCTTTCACTTGATTCTAAGGTGGTGCTTACAGTTTCTAGGCAAATGGCTTAATAACCCCAAATGAAATGTGTGCTGATGTGTCTGCCTTCCCAACTGTGAACTCGTCCCTTCGCTCACTGTACCTCACTGTACCCTGTTTAGTTGAGGAACGAGATCTGCCTTCGGAGTCCCCCAGTGACAACATCTTTGAACGGAGCATCTCCACGAAGAAAAATCAGCAATAGCATATGGTTCTCCTATCCGAGGCAGGCCAGGGCTGAGGTGCTCATAACGTGCAGAAGTGCCTGAAGGATGCTGTATTGATTGTGAGATACAATTGTGAATTTTATTACCTTCTGGGAAAAAATAGGAAACATAAAAGCAAGAGTTTTGTGACAGATGTGAGAACTAAACGCTACGGTTACCCGATTAGCATTAGAGACATGTGCTTTGAATGTGAAACACTTGTAAGTCTCCCCAGGTGAGCTCTTGATCTTATCTGCACCATTTATGTCAGACTTTTATATGCCTGCTCTTCTCAAATGTGACCCAGATGAAGTCCAATCACGTGCCTAGAAGAGTCTGAGGAGTGCACTGGATTTCTTTATTTTAAAGCCAATGATTTTTGTAACAGAGAGTCAAAACGTCGGGCCGTTGCTTGGAATCACCAGGAAGAGGAGTAAGAGAAGGCAGCGTGTGCGACCATGTTTTCCCTGCTACCGGTGTCAACTCCTCTTTAAAGTGTCAGTTCGGATGGCAGAAGCTGTCTCTTGAGTCTACATATTAAAACTGACAGAGAGAGCACCTCCCAGTCACTGCCATTGCCCATACGTTAAGTACATTCTCCTATGTGTGGTTTGCTTCCCCCAAATCCATCTCTGAGGGCTCTAATACCCCCACTGCCTGAACCTTTTCTGCCTGAGGAGGGCTATGGGGGGTTCAAGGTGGAGTTAGGTCATGGTGGTCCCTCCAAACTCACAAACTTTAACAGCATTAACCAAGTTTTTCCAAGAGATACCTTGTGGAGATGAGGATGGGGAGAGACAGATGCTCTCACTTCTGGAAGGAATGCAAGCTGGTAATGCCTTTTGGTTGGGCAACTTGGCAATACATCCCAGTAACTCTTACTGTGTGTATACCCTGTTGTTTAGCAACTCTCCTTGCAAGGAAATAGGCTGACAGAGGCACAGAAAAATGATTGGACAAGACTGGAGCACGTCTGATGATGGAAAAAACTGGAAAGCACCTAAACTTCCCAATTGTAGGAGCTGAATATCATAGCCTATCATTACAGTGGAAGACCAATAGCCATTTAAAAGGAAAAGGGTGTTGATAAACTTAGACAAATGCTCTATGTATTTTAAGTGAAAAGGGAGGTTTCCAAAGAGCATGCATGGTGTAATCCAATGCTATAAATAGAAATCTGTGCGTGTGTGCACGTGCGTGTGTGTGCATGTGTAAGGGGGAAGAAGATCTGGGGAGAAATTGTACCAAAATATGAACAGTGATTTTTTTTTCTAGGTGAGGGATTCTGAGTAAATAATTTTTGTTTTTTGGCTTCTCTGCGTCATGTAATTTGTCCACAGCAACGATAAAACACTCATGTAACAATTTCTTCTTAACACTGTTGCATTCCTCCGGCACCCCTGTCTCCAGTCTTTGAGGGGTTTTCATTACCTTCACTGGATCTGTCCCTCTCACAGCTGTCCACCCACGATATTGGAGGGGGTCAGCCTGCCTCTGCAGCAAGGACAGCACGTGGTTTTCCACTTCCCTCCCCGCCGTGCCAAAGCTGGCAGAAAAGATGAGGTCTGCGCACTCAGACACTCTCGCCCCTCCTGCTGGCATCGCCTGCTTGCGCAGGATTCTCTTCCCAAGCCCTGCTCACCTGCTCTGGCAGGCGCTCAAATTCCTTCCTCGCTGCACTCCCTGGGCCTTGGAAAAGAGAGTGGGTTTTTAAGATTCCTCACCGCACTCCTCCCTGAACATAAAGATAAAGAATTATTTATTTCTGCCCTCCTGTTATACACGGCATTCTTGTCTCGGAGCTGATCTCCTCCTCTGCTTGCTCAGGTCAGCAGAGCCGGGGATACTGCTCACCACGTTATCTGCAAGCATACCCACTCTCGGCTCCCCCCTCCCTGTGCCCCGCTCAACTCTTACTCTTCCTGTGTCTCCAAGTGCAACGTGTAAATCTTCTCGTTTACCTCTCCCTGCTTTCCTGGAATTTCAAACTCTTCTCTTCCCAAATATGGCTGGGATGGGAGCTCCGGTCTCCAGAGGTCTCCGTGGCGGAACCCCATCCCTGTCATCGCCCTGGCAGATGCCATCCTCCACTGCCATCTTTGTCAACAGCATCACTGTAACCTTTGGAAAGTATCTCTGTAGTCCTCCACTGTGTTGGGTGCATTACAAAAGGAATCCTTCTGCAGACCTAATTGTATGCCCTTTTGAAGTTTTTGTCTTCAAGGGGCAAAACTCTCATTGGGAAGATATGACATAAACCTTAACTTGCTCGTCCACAGAAATCTAGCTGCTATCTCACCTGTCAACCAAAACTACTCTTCCAAAGTTAGAGTCAGTTCTCTTGTTTACCACATCTATCTCCTACTTCTTAATGTCTTGGCTATATATCTCTGTTAGTCTTTGCCCTACTGACCGTGATCTCCTACACAAAGCTCAGGGAAATTTCGAGACTGTGATCAGAGTCTGTCATAGCTCTCTTTCTAGCTCTGTGACCTTGGGCAAATCACTTTACATCTCTGATCTTCATCTATAAAATGATGACAACAATGTCTACTGTGCACTGATGTTTTCAGAAGTAGGAGAAAACCCAGCTGGAGTAAGATTGAAGCACTGTGTTGTTCCCGGTCTACAAAAACTTTTGCTCAAAAAAATGCCCAGTGCATTTTTTTTTATGAGACACCAAACTTATAATAATCATAATAATTAATCATTTCAAGGCAGAGTCATTTTCATCTTAACCGGCAGAGAGGAACAAAGCCATTTGAGAAGTAAAATAAAAGAACTGTTGTTGCAGTTTTGTGTTTTGGTTTATCTTACCCCCTGAGCTGATTCTTTTGTTTTCTCTTTGAACAGACACAGTGGAAGCAGTTAAATGGGCTCGACCTGAATGCAGACAAACAGGGAGTCAATCTGAGGTTGTGAAGAATAAATGACACAGAGGGCTTTGGCTGTGATTTTCCTCCGCTGCTGACATGTCGTACCTGGACCTGCCGACCGCCCCGGCACCGGCATGCAACTGGACAAACACTGACGCCGCGGCCGGTGTGGCCTGGCCACGGGCGCTTCTGAGGCTGGCGTCTCTATTACCCCAAACTGTGGGGCTCTGATGGTTTGTTTTTGATTTTCTCCCATTCAGGGAAACGGCAGCAGGAAGAGGCTCCCTCCCTCTCTCAGGTCATTCTGAACACAGCCATCAAGCTATCAGCAAGAAAAGCAGCCGGATGGGGCTCAATCTGGCTGATAAACTCGAACGCATCAAGATGGTTTTCTGACAGGTGAGGGGTTGACAGCTTGATAAATGGGAACGAGACGCCCTAAATTTGTCTGTGACAGGTGCAGTTCCGTGCACTTGCTTCCCTTCGCTGCGGCTGCCCTGGCTCCCAGGGATGGATGGGCAAGGGATCCTCGTCTCAGGTTCTCCTCGGGGTCCTTGGAACAACATTTCTCATAGTGATATGAGGTTAGTTAACATTGTAATTCCTCCTCGCCACCCTTTCCTTTAAAACTAAGACCAAACAAAAACAAAAACACACACTTCTGAAATGAACGGTGTGAGAAGACCCAGAAACAGAATCTCTGCAGGAGTTCAGTGCTTGAGCGGCTGTCTGTCCAAAAACCACATCACATAAACCTGTGGGTTTATGTCACAGCATTTGCATGTTTGCGGGGGGGGGTCTCAACTCACTCCCATACCCTCACCTGTTCTTGTCTATGCAGTTGCCTACTCCCACCCCTAAGTCGGAAGTACCCCTCTCTCCCTAATACTTAAGAGCCTGGATTGTCACCACTTCACCATGTCCTTGCTAGGTGCCCATGGCTGGTTACATAATCTCTCTGCGCCTCAGTCTCCTTATCTGTGGAATCGGGGGTTGCTTATGTAGCAACTATTTATTAAGTGTTTATTTTGCGCCAGGCATTTTCCAGGCATCACATCTGTGGAGGAGAACCACAGCCAAACAAGCCCTTTGCATTAAAAGCCCCTTGTCTGCTGGTGAATAATTATAGGACCCACATGCTTTATTCATTCACCCAACAAATAATTACTCAACGTTTTCTACAGGCCAGACGCTACGCTAGAAGCTGGTGATCAATGGTTAAAAAGGCAACGTTCCTGTTCCGATGGAACTTAAGTTTGTATCGAAATAGCGTGGAGAGTACATGAGATAAAGCAAGGAAGGTGCGCTCTGTATGGCGGCCTCTGCTATCATCACCATCATCATCATCAACTTCATATTATCACGTGTGAATCACCCGAGGCAACAGCTCAGTTGTCCCAACTGTGGTCTAGACACAGGGCTCTCCTGCCCCGTGCCTGCATTAGCCACCTGTGAGGCTGGGAGCATCTAGTGGGAGAGGAGCCAGAGCTGGCCAGGTTGGTGGAGGCTCTGGTTCGGTGTTGCAGAGACCAGAGAGTCATTTCCTCCATTCTCATTTTCTCAATGCGGTTGTCCCTCGTGTGCTAAAACAGATTGGAGCTTTTCTTTTTCTTGACAGTCCTGCCCCTTCCCACATGCAACCCCGGAACACAGACTTCATAACTGCAACTCATGGTCAAATTCAAACTTTAGCAACCACATTTCCTGCCTCCTGGGATATCTGCTTTCAATCACTGAGAAGTGGATTTTATTTTTTATTACAAGTATTCAATAAATATCCACAGAATCAAAGGCGTGGGAAAGGTGTTCAGATGTTCGTGGCAATTAAGCAGAAAACCAGGGTCTCCCAGAGCACTCTGCTGCATAAAAAAGTCCGCTCTGAGGCTCTTTTCTCTGTGGGGTACCTCCGGAGGGCAGCCTTCCATTTCCCATTCATGTTCTAGATCACTCGAGCACCTTCCAAACACAAGGCACTGTTCTAGGTGCCAGGACTATGCTGGGGAAAGAGACTTTCCTTCCTCCCCCCCCCGGACTTACATGGTAGCTAGGGACATACGGAACAAATAAGACTACCTGTAAATCAAGCTGCAGAAACAGCTGCAGATTTAGGTAAGTGTTACCTGGGAAATAATTGTAGCGATGGGACAGAAAGTATTTAGAGGAGGCGCATTAGATGGGCTGCCTTTTTGAAGAGGTGGCAACTTCTGGGCTGAGATCTGGAGAATGAGAAGGAACCAGTAGTAAAGAAGACCTAGATGGGTATTCCAGGCAGATGGAGCCACAGCTGCCTTGCCGCAAATTGGGGGAAGAGTGAGCAAAAGGTAGAGAATGGTGCAGAATGAGGTTGGACAGGGAAGGCGGAGCCAGGCTGTGCATGACCTGGAGGGACCAGGAAAGGAGGTTGACCCAACCTGGCTTGCTGATGGACTGGCTGGGAAGCAAAGTGGGAAAAGAAATCGGAGAGTAAAGAATGACTCCTAGGTTTCTGGCTGGAGTAACGGGTGGAATATGGTGGCCCCATTTCCCAGGCCTGCTTTAGGACAACTGGTAAAGACACCCAAGATCTGATGCTTGAGTCTCAGTTTCCCTTCCTGTTCTTTGAGTACCTTCTGACAAGGTAGTCTCTGAGCCCCTCTCTAAGCCTTTCCCTAGCTGTACAGTGGTGCACTGCCCCCTGCTTTTAGCGATGTTGTAGGGGGTAAGCAAGGAGACCTTTGTGTGGCACTGGGTCTGGCGACTCATCACGACAGTTCCACGACTGTCGGCTCCCTCTCTTTCTCTTCCCTTTGCTGCCTTCTGTACGCTCCTACCTGTCTCCGCCTGTTATAACTCAGCGTTTGCTTCTGCCTCTCACTGGGTGTGAGCAGCGTGCAACATCTCACCCACACTTCGGGGCAGCTGCTGTCACTCTGCTGTCTCCTTCCATTCATGGGATCAAATGCATTCTTTCCCAAGTCCTTTCTTCCTCCCCAAGCTGTGCCACAAATATCCCCCACATGGATTTTTTAGGTTCCCTTCTCCTCTCTAGGTGTAATTTCCTGGTACAAGCAGAGATAAGAAGTGTTTGGCTGAGCCAAAATGCTGGCAGTGACTGGGGCAGGCTTTCCTCAGATGACCTTTGAAATTCTTTCCAGCTGAAGGATGCTAAGCTGCAGCTTAACACTGATTCTGGCTATTGCCTTTGCAGATCTCAAAGGAATAAGGGGACACAGACAGGTTCCTTCTGTCGTGTTTCCATGTCTGTCATAAATATAATGACAGTGTTCTAACTGTTGGCTTCTGACTCATGGTTGGAAGATAAATCATCTGGAAGTAATTTTTTTCTTTTTTTTCCCCTGTTCTTCATTAAAAATGCCTAAACAGATTTATCGAGATATAATTCAGATACTTTGTAATTTATCCATTTAAAGCAAGAAATTTAATGGTTTTTAATATATTCACAGATACGGGCAACCATCACAGTAGTCAGTGTATGCTGTTTTCATCAGCTTGAAACGAAATTCCCTATCCTTTAGCTCTCACCCCATCCCCGTCCCCATCCCCCATCTCTGCCCTACCCCCAGCCCTAAGCACCCACTGATCTACTTTTTGTCCCTACAGATATCCCATTCTGGGTTTCCATATGAATTCAATCATATACTATCTGGTATCTTCTGCATATTTTAAGATGCATCTTGTGGGAGCACACATCCTTATTTCATTACATCTTATGGCTGACTAATAGTCCATTGCATGGATTTACCCTATTTTGTTTATCCATTTGTCCCTGATGGACACTTGGATTGTTTCTACTTTTTGGCTATTATGAATGCCACTATGAACATTTGTGTATAACATGTGTGAACCTCTCTTCATTTCTCTTTGGAAATAACTTTTTAAAATTTTCTTTGAATAAATTTTCCCTCTAATAGTATGGTTAATAACCGTGATCACAGCAAATAACATATACTGTGTTGTTAGTCGGTGTCAGGAACTATGCTGAGTTTATCTCATTGAATCCTCACACAACTGGCCTGGGATAGGTACTGTTATTACCCCTGGTTTACAGATGAGGAATTGGAGGCTTACAGAATCTGAATAACATAAAAGGAAAGAGAAACTCCTAGATACATGTTTGGTCCTCTCTTCTTAAGAAAACCAAACATGAAAGATACAGTTAGACTGAGCCTGAAAACTTTTTCTTCCAAAGGGTCATATTTCTGGTGATACTCAGCACCTCCCCTCCAATTTATATTTATTCTTCCAGAAAAGAAGTGAAATTCACCTTCATAGTTTTGCATCCCAAACCACCTCCCTGTCCTCTAATGACTTCAATATAGAAAAACAATGCTGCAAGGACTACATAAACATACCCATTATTAGACAGATTTTAGGTTTGTCCCAGAATCTTGATAAAACGAAGGTCCTGTGGGTCCAGTTTCTACACAGTTATATGTAAAGGAGCAGTTAGGCCATCACAGACGGTTAAAGAGGAATTTCAATATTTATTTGAATCTCTTAAATGATACTCATCTGGAGGCAGACTTTTCAGACACCCCTTCTTCCTGATCTTCACATGTCACGTGCATACCTCACGGATCCTCTGCGCACTCCTACTTGCTAACACGCCCCCGTCCCTCAATCAATCCTGCCATTTTTACCACCTCTCAGGTCTTGTCTCTTTATCTGTTTTCCAGATTTTACATCACAAGACAGCCAGGAACTAGACTGGTAAAGACAAGACTCTCTTTTGAAGGGGTGGGAGTCAGGGGAGGCAGCAGGGAAGGGTGGGGCAGAGAAAAACAGGGGTGGGGATGAGAAGGAGGGAACTGTGACATATAATCACATTTTCTTTTTATAATGCATGCATTCTTTACTTTGTTTTTTCAACAGTAGGAGGAGATTTTGACTTGTTCAAGGACTCCTACCTAGATCATTTGACCAACAGTTTACTAAAGTAAATAGATACATAACATGTACTGGGCACATGAACAGTAGAATAGTAGAATGAATAACTTCTCTAGCTTTGACTAGAATGCGAATGGCTGGCATCACAGAAATAGCAGATCTTCATTATTTGCAGATTCCATCTTTGCAAATTTGCTTACTTGCTAGAATTTATTTATAACCCCAGAATCAATACTCACAGTGCTTTCTCAGTCATTTGTGGACATGCGCAGAGAGTTAAAAAATTTGAGTTGCCTGATGCACAGGTTCCCAGCTGAGGTCAGACAAGGTGATGCTCTGACTTCCTGAGTCAGGTGTCACACAGAGATGGCCCGGGGAGGTGGGGGGACAGCATGGGAGCTAAGCAGTGTGGTGCAAGAGGATGCAGCTCTTAGGCAGGTTGGATGCGGTTTAATCCCAACTCTGACACTGGTGAGTGGGGTAGCCTCAGGCAAGCCTTTTCACAGTTCCAAACCTTGTTTTTTATTTCATAGAGAAAGCAGAATCTATCAGAATGAGTCGTTTTTATAATTTAAAATGATAATCATGTGAGGTGTGTGTGTGTACATATTTCCCGTAGGAGCAATGATTCAGTATTCACTAATTCAGTGTTCGAGGTGACTTTATAGACTATAACTACTATGAATGTTGAGAATCCACCGCATACTGGTTTTATGGCCCTTGAGTGACT
Source organism: Ailuropoda melanoleuca (assembly GCF_002007445.2). NCBI lineage: Eukaryota > Metazoa > Chordata > Mammalia > Carnivora > Ursidae > Ailuropoda > Ailuropoda melanoleuca. The sequence continues at coordinate 89,871,276 of NC_048220.1, read as the reverse complement.
TGGATGATGGCAAGGAATCTACACCCGTTCTTGGAAACTAGCCAAGGGCTGGGTATTCTGCTCAGGACTCCTCTCCCCAGGACTCATCAACTCAGATTTGTGTTTATCAAAACCTCACAAAAACGTAGACCAAGAGACTTAAGACTTTAAGGATCATCTACGTCTTTTCTTCCCCCACCCGTGATGAACTCTTTCTTTGAATGAAATCTGACATGAAAACCTTAATATGTAAATCAGATCAAAGTAAAGCCATATCCTTGAAAGAAGGGGCCCAGGGAAACTTGGAGTCTTGACAGCAAGAATGTTCCTCATGTCCTTTCTCTCTGCCTCACTCCTAAAAGGGTCGGTGGGGAAAGTCTAGAGAATCAAGGAATGTGAAGGTCATTGAGTTTGCCCAACATCCCCGCAGTTTGTGTGAGTAAATTCAGACTCTGAGAGATAAATTTCCTAATAGCACAGATCAACAAAGTCCTAAATAGAAGGTCCTCCAAATTCTGTAAAATATCACAATTCCTCCAACGGTGTCTACCTGAAATACTGAACGACCAAGACTTTCCTCTAATTTATCTTCTTTATCCCCAACATACATGGCATCTAGAACACAGTGAGGAAGGATTTTTCTTAATTAACAGGGAGGACATCACAAATATTAGCTGATTTCAATTCTAAAATGGGATATATTCAATACCTATATAAATTCTGGCTACTTATAATCCAATTAGACAATATCAAGGGGAAAGTTTAGATTTATAACTCATAGGGCTTTATGAAAAATACAGATAACTACAAAACCATGATTATAAAAACATCCCATTCTCCTCTTGTTTAGAACACTTTAAATCACATACACATTTTTATTTTTTTATTTTTATTTATTTTTTTAAGATTTTATTTATTTATTCAACAGAGATAGAGATAGCCAGCCAGAGAGGGAACACAAGCAGGGGGAGTGGGAGAGGAAGAAGCAGGCTCATAGCGGAGGAGCCTGATGTGGGGCTCGATCCCATAACGCCGGGATCACGCCCTGAGCCGAAGGCAGACGCCCAACCGCTGTGCCACCCAGGCGCCCCTTCATACACATTTTTAAAGCTGGGATCTATCTACCTACCTACCAACCTATCTAATTTTTTTTTTCACTGAGTTTGTTTTAAAGTTCGGAAAATCAATATCCATATGGGTCAAGTGTCTTGTTCAAGTCACACAACTAGTTTGCAGTGGAGCTAGACCTCAAACTGAAGTCTTTCGTCTCTTGGTTCACTGCCTTCTCCACTCTTAACACTATTTGCTTAAGTCATACGGGGAAGGGCACCTGATTTCTGACTTATGAAACAGCTGTATTGCTCAGCAAAAAGAGAAAAATCCTTTGTTGACCCCATTATCTTTCCAGTTTGAACTAAATCTCAACCTCTGCTACTCTGTGGGAGGTCAGATCCCCAAAAGAAAACAGAATTTTAAAAAGTAACTTCCTTTTTGGCCTTTGAGTTTTGAAGGGACCAGTTTCTGGAGACTGAAGGGTAATTTAAGGGTTTTCAAGGGTACCTTTGATTGTACAGGTTTTCATATCACTGCTCACTTTAGAACAAAATGCTTATATTAATTATATTAATGCTTATATTAATTGTACCATATTGTACTTCCCTCTAAAAACAGTTCCACCTAGAAGAGGCTCTGAAATCATCTTGAGAGAAGAGGGGAGGTGGCTCTTTACAAAATAACAACAGCAACAACCACCACCACCAGTTCGGAATGTACTTGCCTCTGTCTTTAGGGGGGGCTCTCACCTACCCGCTCTCTGCCTGGGCCCTGAGCCTGACAGACTAAGATCCGAGTGGTCTTCTACCTGCAAACACAGTTCCGGCCTCTCCTCTGAAGATGGGGAAGGGGCTGAGAGTATCCCTCCTAGAAATACTGCTCTTTTGTGGGATCTTCCTCCTTGGCCTCAGGGGGCTGGCCTTCCACCATTCTCTTTCTCAGGGTTGGCCACACATCCCCATGGCCTTCTCAGTGCTCTAGTTCAGTAGAAAAGTCACCACAAGGGACAAGCAGACCCTACTTCCAGCAGAAATGCAGGCAAACACAGGAAGGGACTTCCTGGAAAAAGGACTTCTGCATACCTGGCAGGGGACGTCCAGCCAGCCCCCCAAACACACAAACACACACAGCAGTGGTAGAGGATGCACACTAATGTGAAGGTTGAGGGATGGAGGGGGGTTTAAAATTGAATTTGAAGCATCTCTGTTCTTAAAAATTTTAGCCACCTTTCTCTGCAAGGCTCCGCCTCCTGCATTCTTCCCTGAATTCTTTCTTTTGCTTCCCTCTCTTGAAAGAGTCTTCTGAAAACTTGATCTTCAGCCTACTTGCTTCGATTTTATCAGGCAGGGCAATTGAACTCTGCCAAATCCCCCACTCCAGGTAGAAGTCCTACTTTTGCAACGCATCCAGACCCATCAGCGGGTCTCTGCTCGAGGTCTCACTCATTTTCACTCTCACAGGCAGAAGGCAACAGGGCATAGATTAACTTCTACGATGGTGCTACTTGTTTAAGAGCCAAAGTGGCTAGGGTTGATTTTTATTTCAAGAAACAATAAATATCTCTCCATAAACCACAAACTTCTCCTTACCCTGGCCTAGTGACCCAGTGACCAACCACCAAGAGTGATGTCAAACACTGTCGATACCAGGTGCCAGCCATGATTCTAAGTACCTTTCATTCAAACTCATTCACTCTTCGTGTGCCTTATGAGGTAGGTGCTAGCTGCTTTAACAGGGAGGGAAACTGAGGCTCAGAGGGATTATGTAACTTGCCCAAATAGGCCTGAGGCTTTCTCTCAGAGATTGTCTTCCTGACTCTTCCGTTATGCTCTTCTGCTAACGGATTCCACTGTCCTCAGTATGGCTGCAGAACTGAACTTCCTGGGACAATGAGGACCCAGAATTCCCAGGTAAGTGAAAAGGAGGTAATGGGGCCACATATGCTGTGCACAGGACTGCCTAGTTATTGTTAGAGAGCTTTTTCAACCTCGGAGAATGTGGCACTCCATGCTAACCAATCCTTTTAAATTCCTGCAATAAATGAAAAAATAAACACACAGCTGAGGATATAATTCAGCTAACCTCGCTCCCAGATGAGGCTGATTCCAGATAGAAAGCAGATTTTCATAGTTACTGTATGTGACAGCCGTAGGAATTAAATGAATCATCTGTCTATCTCTATCGCCTTGTTCCTCCTGTGCTGTATGTATCTATCCCTAGGGTTGTCTGTCTTCCCATTCCAGGAAGACAGATCAGTGTAGTTTCAATTATTAATTCCATGTTTGGGTCACAGTAACACAGTTCCAGTCCAGTGACCTGCAGTTCCTATTGATTTAAGTGATGAATTATCTACGCTGCAATGTATTATTAACTTTATTTTGTCTCTTATTCCTTCCGCATTCATGCATCAAAATAATAAAGCACCATTCACAGGCTAAAAGGACCCGTTTCCCTTCTCACATTACCCACAAGGCAAAGCCAAGGCACACCAGGGAGGTAATTACACAGAGCTGGGGGTGGGGGCTGGATATTTATTTTGCCTACGAATTATTTATCTCAGCTGTGAATTTGGGGGAGGAGGGTGGGGATCTTGAGTGGTGGCAGGGATCTGAATGGGGAACAAAGGGGCCCAGGAGGAAAGTTAATGAAGACAAGTGAAGATTGGAACCTTGGAGATGCAAAAGAAAATAACCTCGACTCAAAATATCAAGTTCTAGGAGTCTCTCTACCCTTTGTGATGCTGGCAGGAGGATGGTGTGGGTGTGGGTGTGTAATGTTGGTCCAATGAAGGGAAGGGGGCGAGAGAAGACAGCATCACCAGTGTCTCTTGTAAGGCCTTTCATACTGCTCTGCTCTGTGTGCTTCCACGGCAAGACACATTGAGCGAGGTCATATCTTAGTGAGACATGGAATTGGTTGGTTTTGGCTGCCTATCATCGCCTTCATCTTCTCTGGATAAAGAAGAGGCCGACTGTGTAATTACCCGTTGAGGCATTGCCTTTTCCTGCATACAATCTGGTAGGGCTGTTAATCAAGATGCCCTACCTTTCCGGGGCCAAATGCATGACCCAAGCTGGGCCAATGAGATTCTCTTCCCATCAACTCATATTTGAATTACAGGCAAAGGGACCAAAAAACCCCTGAATATAGTTGATGTGTATTCATTAGCACTGGTGCCTGGGTATGACTGTCAAGCAATGACTGCTCTCGTGATCCTCTGAAGATGGTCAGTGCCTGTCTTTGCAAGCTCTGTTTTCCAACTTCTCTTTGATTTGAGATGCCCCACCCCATATGGTTTCAGAAATCCCTTTTTATTTGGATTTGGTTGTGTTTTGTTACTTTCAACCAGAGAACTCGGGCTGAGCTGTCCAGGGACTTGGCCGTATCTGGAATGTCCCTGAGCCCTGAGCCATGGGAAAGGTGGAGAGACAAGTGACAGGTATCTTGTCCATGTCTCTAGCCCCAACCAAGCAGCAGTCACACAAATGGGGAGAGCAGGGCAGGAGGGAAAGTGAAAGCATTCCTCTGTTCCCTTTCTCCCATTTCTTGTTCCACCTGAACCCAATCTCCCAGCCTCCAGGATTCCTGTTGGAGCGACTCCCAACATCAGAGAGCCTGAAGAGACACCCCCTCGGGCTACCCCACCCGAAGCAAGACCTCAGCAGGAGGTGCCTGGGGTGCCTGGGGTCAAGCCCCCACCTATGTGCCAAACCCAGGGAGAAAGGAGAGGCACCCAAAGACCTCCCAGCTTGAAAGGGAAGAGGTGCATGCTAAATGTGTAAGAGCTGCCAGTGTGTAGACAATCAGAGGATTACCTGGGTCTCATTTGTATTTCTATTCAACTCAAAGGCTTTGGGGGAGAATGCCTGCCTCACCTAAGGCTGCTCCCAGGTTGTGACTCACAGCGCAAGAGGAGTCTTGGTCTGAAGGAGATGTCAGGACTATTGTCCTGTAGTTTCCACTTGCCACCGTCACTCATGGGACTCAGACACAAGAGCCTTGGCCTTCCTTTCCTTTCCTTTCTTCACTTCTCCCCACCTTCCCCCATTTGAAGAGTGCGGAGCTGAGCCTCTCACAGGTAGAGTCGGAGTCCACCCGTCAGCCCAGTCCCTGACAAGAAGTAGAGAAGGCCAGTGATACCAGAGAAGCGAGTGCTTTCCCTTTCCTGTACTTGACCAAATAAGGCGAAGAGGAGCCGAAAACCGCTGTGATTAGATTATATGGAAGAGGGTCAAAGATTAAAAATCCGCTGCCTCTCATTATTAGAGGAGGGATGACAGATTCAGACCAGAGCACAAAAGAAAATACATTATTTCAAAACAGGATATGAAACCCAGTCCCAGGCGATTAGTCTCTGTTAAGTAAATTTACTATCTAATCTTTTAACTGTCTCCCGGAATTGCCGGTCCACAGTTCCCTCCCGCCTCAGTTGGAAGCTCAACCTGGGGCGGCGCTGTCCTCTGCTCGAGTCCATCAGCTCGCTAATGGAACCGGGACTCATCTCAGAGGGGTGGGGGGGGACGTGGCAGGACTGGAGGGGGCTGGAAGCACAATGCACCTCATAATAAAAACAGGATGTGAGCACCACAGACCAGCCCAAATGGAGGAAGGACCGGGATGTTGGGCGGGGGAAACGGTCCTGGCTTTGGTTTCAGAGCCAGGCCCATCATCCTGGTGGCTGTTCTTGAACATCACTTTGAGCTCATCCTGGGGAAACTAGACTTCGTGTTTTCCACTTAGCCCCAAGAGGCCCACATGCCAAGGAATCCTATGCTCCCAGATTGTTCTCAAACCAGACCAACCTTCAAAGCTTTGATTTTAAATGAATGCTGCATTGCAGGCCAAATACCACAGGCCTGTTTTGGGGCCCCGAGAGGACAAGATGTGCACTTGGAGGCCAGACAGGCTCACAGAACTATCCAAGCAATGAGAAAACAAAGAGAAAACAGGACACAGCGCAAGAGAGGGCCTGTTTCTCAATATCATTCTTGGCTTGGGTACCACTGTCAACGTGGAGCAGATGAATCAGAGAGGTAGAAACGTTAAACCAAAAGCAACTCCTTCCCATTTCTATTTACCAAAAGGAACTCTCTCTTTTTCTAAGCTTCACTATTTTCTCATCATCTGTTTAGTCTAAAAGGCTGAACTACTACACAAAGAAAGGTCTCTCCAAGAATGAGTTTTCCAGAAAAGAGCTCTTCAGACAAGGGTGGTGTGTGCAGCGCTCTGCACAGCCTGGAGAATGGGGCATGTGTTTAACAGGAGGGGGCTGGAGCAGAGTCGGGCTCCCTGAAGGATTCTCAAGGTGCTCTGTTTGTGTGATTTATCCCTTCTGGAAAATCCAAACATACAAATCTGCCTGCTGTAAAAGCAAGGGCAGACATGGGACTCAAGTCCTAAACAAAGCAAACTGCATACCGCTCACCTTCCCTGGTGGCTTTCTCAATTCTAACCTTTGTGGGTTTCAACCAAAACACATCAAAGGGATGGATTTCTGCTGGGGATCAGTGGGCGTCATTTCTCTCTCTCTCCTTCGCCCTCAGCAAGCTTCATGAAGAACCCTGGGAGAGCAGGACCTGGGCAAAAACGGCCAGCTCTCAGCTCCTGGGATTTCAGAACCTGACATCACCGTCTTGCTCCTCAAGTGAACAAAACCACACACCTCTGGGGCCCCCCGCTTCTAGAGGATGGGATGCAACCCTCGGAAGATGCAAACCCCAACCTCTTTTTATCTAGTAATCATTTGTGCACAGGAGGTTTTATCCACACTCTAGAAGAGCTAGACCAGTTCTGCATGGCTTTCAAATTCCAGCGCGCACACCCCTTCTCTCTGCCTAAAATGTACTATGGAGCGGTGCCCAAGTTTGAGCCTTGTGTAAAAACTGATGGAGATGGCAGACAGAGTCAAAAACATGTCCTCCCTTGAATGTCATCTGTCCAAGGGGAAGGCCACTTCCCAGGCTGGGAACTGTGCTCAGGGTTTGAAATGCATGAGTTTGTCTAAGCTTCAAAACAGTCCTGTGAAGTCAATGCTTTTACTTCCATTCTTGTGTTATGGCAACTGAAGCTCAGAGAACGTCATTCCCTAACAAAGTTCACCCAGCGTGGTAAGTGGTAGAGTGAGAATTAGGACCAAAGCCTTTCTCCGCAGTTGAAGATCTTATCTTTCCATATTGACTTATTACGGCAAGGCTTCAGGAAGGTCCCACGCCCTTTGACCCAGTGCTTACAAGGGTATGGATTTCATCTATGGAAGTAATTGTGAAGGCAGACAAAGATAAAAGTTCAGTGACACTACTGAAGCAGAAATTTGGGAGAAAAAAATATGGCACTGGCTAAATATTATATTATAAGAAAATACTATGTAGTCATTAAATGACTAGGATAGGATAGTCTTCTAATGACATGGGAATGTTTACAATGAAATGTTAAGTGAAAAAAATGAATGTGTAACCAAATGTCCATGGATAAACGAATGGATACATCCATTCTGGCATAGCCTTGCCATGGGATACTGTCACTTCATGAAAAAGAATGAGTTCTGTACAAGTACTGACTGAGAAGGATTTCCCCTTTTTGCTCTAATCAGTATTTTTCCCTCAAAACAGATTATTTTTTTTACATAAGAAAAAAAGTATTAAAAACAATTTTCAACACTAAGGTGTGGTCATTGGTTATAGAAACTGTCTCAATAATATGGTTTTGTCATTATATGTGTGATGATACTGCACATGACCGAGTTGCTTTTGTTTATCAGCATACATGCAGTTTGAATCCCACGTTGGTTGATTCATCAGTGTGTGCTTGGCCACCTGTGGGGATCTGACAGTACGAGAGGTCAGATTTTGCTAATGGGGAGATTGGAGGAAGGTTGGAGTCAGATCTGAATAGAGACAGTGGAGAAGACAAAAAACTGATGAGGCTTGGAAGCATTTAGGAGAGATGGGAGGATTATTCCCTCCTCATAAACAATTGTGCCAATACCTATGGTGGGTGTTCCAGACATAGCCCCCCTCCCCAGCCCATCCAAATAAAATAAAGCCTCAGGTGATAGGGCCCAGCCAACACTGCCTGATTTTAATTATTGCAGATGCAGTTGAAAGGTTACCTAATGCCCCAGGGCCCTACCCAGCCATTACTATAATAACCATAGGTCTTCATTTCTTCCCTGATCAATAACTCTGTGCCTGAATTCTAAAGATACATCAGCTGCTCTCATAGTCCTCTGATAAACGGTTTGAATCAATGTCAGAAGCATTATTCCTAAAGCCCTGGATTACTGTATCAAAGGCATCGCGTTTCCCAAGAAGCTTCTAGGACCCTGGATGCTTAGGGGTATGGAAGACTGGAGCTGAGACTGAAGTGTCTTTAACTCTCAAGTGATCACTGCCAGGCCATGAACTGTTGACTACGGGTCCCTGAAGACATAAATACAGAAGTTGAAAGTAATCTACAAACTTTTGTAACATTTTGACATTGCCACACCCTAGTATGTGATATCAATCAACTACACACATCCTTTCCATGACCACTGTGCAGTGTTGTAATTATTTCCCAGTTTTCTGATTATATGTTTTCTGATTATATTTTTTGAAGTATCATTCTATGCCTGTTTCATCTAAAAATTAAATATTTGGACCCCTATTTTCTATGTATTTTTATGTCATTTTTCTACTAGGTCTGTGTTTATTATGTCTTACAAATATATTCGTCTATAGCTTGGAGATTTTTTTTTAAAGGGAAAAAATCCACCTCCACAGATAGTTTCAGAAGTAACTAAGTTGGTTTGAGCTCAGTCTCCTCAGCTTTTGTTTTAATATTAATTTTTTTTGTATTAATGGAGATAATCAATAATTGAATAGAGAGTGCCTGGGTGGCTCAGCCGGTTAAGCATCTGCCTTCGGCTCAGGTCATGATCCCAGGATCCTGGGATCTAGCCCTGAGTCGGGCTCCCTGCTCAGTGGGGAGCCTGCTTCTCTCTCTCCCTCTCTCTCTGTCAAATAAATAAAAAAAGAATTGAATGGAGTCAGCATTTGGGGTATAACTTTGTCTTTGATTAGAACCCCAGCTGGGTGGCACTTGGAAGGATCATCAAGGCCTTCTAAGACTCTTCTTGGTCTAAGCTGATAAGCAGGTCAACAGAATGAGACAATTCTGGAGCCTAATATCCTTATTTTGTTCTAAGGGACTCCCATTGTTAATCTCCTTATTTCATACACGGTCATTATCCCCACTGCACCCTGCTTTCTTGAAATTTCACCCAAACTTTTCGGTCTGCACAGCTGTGCCCAACAATATTGAATTTTTATTTAAAACAGCCTTGGCTACAAGAAAATGTATATAAAAACCTGGGGGAGGATAAGATATTGCCCATAGCTTTAACTTGCTTGCTTGGTTTCCTTTGAGAAAGAATAATCATGCATTTTAAGTCATGCTGGGTAAGCCATCAAACAATCCAGACTGGAAGGTGAGAAGTAAGTGGTCATGCTGCTGTCCTGAAGGCCTAGGAACGGATGCCCCAGTCTCAAGTGACATTTCCATTCGCACTCAAAACGGATTTGAACGTCAAAAGGCTAAGTCAGACTTCCTGATAGCTACCGGCTCCAGAAAACTCAGCGATCAAAACATCACTCTCTGTACAATAAAATGCTCCTCTCTTTGAGAGATCTCTCCAGCCTCATCCCCCACGTAAACTCCCTAAGATTACCTAAAGCCAGGGATTTCCCTGTCTGGTGCCAATTTATCTTTTCACATAAATCAATAGTAGGTTAGTGCTAAGATTTTCTCCACCTAAGCCCTGCAATCCCTTTCCCAGGATGGGAGCAAATATCTTCTTCATCAGAAATATTATAAATCCTAAGTGGGGTTTTGATGTTGCCTCATTTCTCTGAGGCCAGAATTCTTTTTGGGAGGTGGCACAGGGTGGTGGAGAAGGGTCAGGGCCTGAGGTCTGTTCCTTGCTCTACCACCTTTCAGCTGTGGGCCTTGAGGGAAATCACGTCATTCCCCTTGAGGGAAATTCTGTGCCTCGGTTTCCTCATCTGCAAACGGTGGGGGGGATGGATTCCTAGACTTATCATGAAAATTAAGTTATAAAATACTTAGAACAGTGCTTGGCACATAGTAAATATTAGCTGGTATAATTATTTACTTATTTAAGAGCGTATAAGCTATTTCCAAAAGATTTTTTGAGGTACATGATATAGACAGAGAAATCACAGAACAATTTTCCTTTCTCAAAAGAACCAGACCCCTCAGATTTGAGTCTTGGATGGAAGCTATGTTAGGATATAATCACCATATTAACAAGAGGCCAAGGAAGAAAGGAAAAGGAAAACAAGGAAAGAGACATGGAGAGTCTGATATGAAAAAAATGGATAAAAGGAGGGCAAACATTGTCAAATACGCTGGTGACAAACCAGAGTATCATTCGACTTTGAAACTCACTACCATAAAATTAAAAAGCCTAACAATAGAACTTAGAAAATTCCCAGGGGAGGAGGAAAACAGACAAATACCAAGTGAATTTAAAATGCCAGCGAACATGAGCTGGAGCAAGGACTCAGCGTGGGGACTGGCTGGGTTGTCTGTGCCTGACGCAGAACTCCTCAAATTGCGTCTCCCCCTTTAACAAGGGAACTGGTTATTCAATCTGAATTTCCTAAATGAGAACCAGCTACCCCATCTGAATTGTCCAAATTCAATTAAGTCACCTGGCATGCTTCCTGTCAATACTCTCTCTCTCTCAGCTGGCTTCGTCGTTTAACTGTTCTGGCTTCTGATCATCATGAAGGTAGGGCAGCCACGCTGTCTGTATAAGGCCAACAACAGAAGAATGCTCTTTCCGGTCCCCGTGGAATACCAAGGTGAGACTGTATGGGGCCTACTGACCTCTTGTTGGGAAAATGTCAGGGTAACTCGAAATCTCTTGCTTGCCCTACTTTTTCTAAAAGGAGGGGCCCCATTTACAATGTTTTCTACTCCTAAATGGACTACTTCTGGAATTCAGAGGAAAATACCTGGAATATGAGGCTGATTTTCAGTGAAGAACAGATAAAATGTGAGTTACAGGGGAAATTTACACATAAGAGAACAACTACTCAAACCTCAGTGGACTTAGCAACCCAGGATGCTTCTTAAATGGGCAGATTCCTGTTCTCCCCATCCCACCCCACCCCCATTCTGAATCATGAGGTCTCTAACAGGACGAGTTCTGTCCTTTCAAGCACCCAGATGATTCTAATGATAAACTTTAAGAAATGATCTAGAAACATCACACAGGAGAGAAACGATAGGAGGAATGCTACAGGAAGCTGTAAACGAGTCAGCTAAAATTTTCAGGTCATTTCATAGAATTACAGTGACTTGACCCTCAAGTGGCTTCCCTAGCAGATGAGACTTCTTAAGGCCAGGGAATTTCGGGGCTGTACATGCAGCCACCTGGGCTCTGCACCCTGCAGGACTCCAATTCCTGGATGCAGAACCAAACTGCAGCCTAAGTACACCTGCGTTCTTTCAATAGCGGTCAGGACCCAATTCCCTCTATGGCTGCCATAGGAGCTGAGCCAGGAATACGCCATCCTGGCTCCAAGGTCACTCTGACCATTTTTTCTGGATTTTGCAAAGTCTTAGGAAGTAGAGATTAAGCTTCAGCAATCTCTGTTTTGCTGTTCAGCAGCAAGTCATCAGAACAAAGTAGCAGTTTTGGTGCTGCAGAGGGAGTCTGTATCCCAAACTGAAAGGCAAGGCAACCATGGGGGACATGTGCTGATCGATGCCCTATCTCCCCAGAATTTCTCTCCCTTTTTATTTGAACAGCCCCCATCTTTGTTTGCAGAGCCAGCCACTCCCCACTACATTTCAGTTCCTGTGCTTGGGTGGGCAGTGCATGCAGCCCTGGGCTAAGCCAGAGTGTCTCATGCCTCTGTCCCCAGCTGAAACCAATGGGAGGGGTATGTTTGCAGAAATGCTGGAACAGAGACAAAGGCAAGTATTATTCTCCACTCAACTTGAGCCTGGAAGATGTGAGGTCTGGAGCTGTGGTGGCCCCCTTGCCACAGTGAGGGGAGCATCTGTCTGCAAATGGGGGCAATGTAGAGAAAACTAGGGCAGAGAGAAAAAGAGAGAGAGAGAGAGAGAGGAATTGGGTGTGGTGGTTGTATTCAGAGTCCTGATTAAATCATCCTAGGGGTGCTTTTTGGACCCATGCAGCAATCACCTTTCCTTTTTTAGGTAACCTTGGGTAGGCTTTTCCTAAAACTTTGTAACTGAAAGACACCTAAGCAACCTAGTAAGGCTTTTTAAATGAACTGCCCAGCTTCACAAAGAAAATCCTACTTTCCTATTCTTTGTAGAGCATGCCAACACCGAGTCTTCTATAGGCACATTCAGTTCCCAGAATCAGAAAACTTCCTGCGGCTCACTCGTCCGCATTGCCCTTCTGCAACCCTTCTTACAGTTAATGCTCACAATATCCCCTCCCGGGGTGCTAGATGCTAGCTAGAGAAATAACATGTTGGAAGGCAAAAACAGTGAGCCCCATATCATAGGTGAGAAAACTGCGGCTCAGAGAGGTGAATTAACTTGCTCAATGTTGACGGAGTCCCAACCGTGGGACTGTGGGGTCCTCCTCTCCCCGAGGCAGTGTAGAGGCAGCTCTCCACCCACACTGGCAGCTGGAGGGAGAGGGCTCTCAATACATTCATCAGCCGGAACATGGACAGCTGGGCCCCTGCTCTAGTTCCTAGACCCTCGCCGGTCTGCCCTGCACAAACCCTTCTTTACTGCTGCCTGACTTCGACTCTCCCACACATCCCAGGAGTGTGGCCCTCCACCAGGAAACACATGGCGGTTTTAGCACAGGCTTCGAGTCAGAAGGACCTGGGTTCAAACTGTGACTCTCATGCACCATCCACATGACTACGGGTAAGTGGCAACCTCTCTGAGGCTCAGTCTTCTCACCTGTGAGATGGGGGTCCTAATGCTACAGATCTCACGGAATTGTTGCAAATGGACGAAATATGTTTAAAACCCTTAGCGTGGGGCTAACGCATGCTAGTAAATATTGGTCATAGAAGCTAACATTTATTGTGCCCAGACTCTGTCAGCACATCATTTAAAGGTCGCTAAGGTGAGGCTCGCCGTGTTTATCTCATTCCCACCTCTTTCCGCGGCTGCTCCGTCCTGTCTTCTGTGTAACCCATAATCCCCACAACTCTAGTGCTCTCCCTCTACTCTGGATTCTACTGCGTTTGACGGCAGGGCCAACTATAGAATTCAAGGATTTTGGTAAATTGCGTGCCTTGAATCCATCCTTCACGTCCACCAGGTGAGTGTGTCCCATATATTCAGGATTGCCCATCTCTCCCACCCAGACTCTGCGCTCTCCTGTTTCCGTTGAAGCTAGTCTCATCTCCAGTCCAGCCAAGTGGAGGACTTTACCGCCAAACTCTCCGGCTTTCAAGTTCTAGCTCTTTGTTTTGTCACCTTAAGGAAGTGACAACCTCCTAAGCTCAGTTCCCTCATCCATAAAATGGTGACGGTAATACCCACGTCTCCGGATGTTGGGAGTACCCTTGGAGATACTGCCTGGAATGTGCTAAGTTTGTTTATCATAGGAGCTGAGAGCTCTACCCTTGTTAATCTCATTACAACCTTCGCCGCACAGCATTTAGCTTACTGCCCCATAGGAGGTGGGAGCTGAATTGATTTTGACCCAGGGGCATTTCTTTCTCTGTGGTTACCTGCACTCTCCCACATTTCCCTACCGCCACAAGGTGGCAGCCTATCCATTGCAGAGGAAGCTTCCATTCCCAGAATAGGAAGATGAAATGATTTCTTACGGAATATAGAAATGACTTTTCTTCTTCCTTTTTGGTGGTGGTGGAGGTGGGGCAGGGGTGAAATGAGAATCCTCATAAGCTCCCACTTGCACTGTCTGTGAGTTTGTATCGGTACACGGCGGCCCAAAGCCGCACAGCTAAAGCAGATGAAACAAGTTGCCTGTACTTGAAGGAGGTCTCTTTTGGCGTCCTTTTGGATTAGCACCCATCCCCCTCATTCCATCAGCCAGGTTTCATCAGAAAGCCTGTTGGGTTTAGAAATCCCCTCTAGGCTCAGCTTCCCCATCAACCTTAAGGTGTCAGGGAGGCTGATGCGGGGCAGCTACAAGCACCTGGGGTGACCATTTAGACCAGAACTTTCCTGGTTTTAAAACTGAAAGTCCTGTGTCCTTGGAAGTCCCTTGGTCCCAGGCAAACCGGGATGGCTGGCTACTCTAGGGCAACTCTCTGCCACATTGCTGCTCTCACTCAACCACGTGGTTTTCCTTTCTCAATGACATGGGCACACAATTTGCCAAAACCCTAGAATTCCATAATTGCATATTTGGAAGGGATCACAGACAACATCCAGTTTCCCCAAGATGGGAAACGCCACTCTTTCCATGGGCTTCCCGACCACTTGGAGCCACAGGACACAGAAGGAGGGGTGTCTGGCTTCCTGGCCACTCTCTCAGAAGAGCTTCTGAGAATAGCAATTCAGCACAGGACGCGCCCAGGGAGACTCAAAGATCTGACTTAAGCAAACTTCATACCAGATGCTTAGCGATGTAATTCATGGGCTCCTCAACTGGCACACATGATGGGAGGGTAAGGGCTGGGGTTTAAACTTAACCTGGACGTTATGGCTTCCCAGACCTCACTTTGGTACGGTGGGGTAGGTTGGAAGAGTATTAACTAGGAGATTCCCCCAGGGACCAGCAGAGCACGAACGGAGCCGAGCAAGCCTGCCTGGATTTTGCCTCCGGAGCAAAGAATGCACCAGGTTTCTCCTGGAATCTCTTTGGCACTCCCCATCTCCAAGGTGCAAGCCGCATGCCCTCCTTGTTCACTTCAGAAAGCAACACTTTCTGGATTTATTTTCATTAACAAATCCTGCTGAAGCAAACTCCTGCCCTCAATGTTATCAGACATTTACATCTCCACAGTCTCAGCACTGGCACTAAATTGATTTGCTCAGAGACACACCACTGAATGCAAGTTTTTTTATTAGAAAGCTAAACTGAATGCAGGGAAGTTTTGCAAAAACAGGATAGAAAGAATGCTTCTTTTACAAAGCCATGCAAACCAGGCAAACCCATTAATGATTGGTAAGTATACATCTTTAAGAAGGGACTTTTTTTTTTTTTTGGTTAAAAATTCTCACAAAGCAGAATTCTTACTAGTAATGAAAACTTTCAGAAATTGGTTTTCCAAAACAAACTTTACAGGGAATGGAAGTATCTACATGCAGAAGGAACAAACCCAAGTGATTCTTCCACAAAAGAGGACGCAAACTTGGGTTCGGCTACTTGAAAAGAATCTGCTAAGAACACAGTAGATGCTTCTGGCAAATCTCCTGTGGGATTTGCCACATTCGTCTCCCTCCTCAGGGTCTGCAAGAAGCAGAGCCCAACTAGGGGAAGGCTGGGCGACAAGTCACAGCTAACTACTCTGTACCTAATGTAATTCCAAAAAGTCTCTGAGCGAGCTAGCTGGATCATAAAAGAGCTAAGCAAATCAGAGTTGTAACCAACACCCACAAGAATGGGAAAGGCAGACACACACTAATGCGAAACAGTGCGGGCAAAAGCCCTGGAAAAGGAAGCGGTAGTCGCTGCCCCCACAGCTCGGCTGAAATGCGAGGACAGGAGAGGGTGAGCTGAGAAATAGATCATCATCTGAGAGCTCTGGGGTTTGCTCCCAGGGCGGCCAGAAACCAGTGGTGGGACCCGGAACAAGTTATTCACCTGTCTGAAGTCCAATTTCCTTCTCCTGTAAAGCGATGGGGTCAGGTCGAATGTCTTCTGAGGTCCCTTTATTTCTAACAGTTCTGTGGATAGATATGTAGCTGGCACATAACAGTTAGGAGGTTAAGCTGAGGAGACAAGAAAGTGCAGACTCACTCCATAAAAATTTCACGGCAACCTCTCCCGCTATTTATTTGGGTTCAGAACAGGGTCTTGAGCTCCTGTTCTCAGACCAAGCGGCAGATCCTAAGGAAGTTTCCCTAAAAGATGTGAAGGGATGAGCTGTGAGGACAGCCCAACTGAGACAAGATATCTCCCATGTGGGGCCCTCGGGATGTCGGTGGGATGCCCATCTTCTGTTCTTGGTAACTGCACCCCATAGGTGGGTGGGGCGTGGGGGGTGGGACAGGTAGAGAAAGTCCTACCTCAGCTTCCGAACGCTCAGGGAAAACCTTTGCTTTCATGCTGCATGTTTTTTGTTTTGTTTTCTTTTGTTTTAAGTGTTTCAGATCCCATGAAGTCCTGTTAATTCTACGTCACTTTCATAGCTAGGACTTTATCTTTCACCATCACCTCACAGCCTTTATTAAATTTGATAAGAATCAAAACATTGAAAACAATTATGTCCCTGTGCCACTCAAGAGCCAGAAACAGCCTGGCTCCCAGAAGAGACTCAAGGGGACCGGGATGCAGGGCCCATGGGGAGTTTGACCTTCTTGGGTGGATCAGTACTTATGTCCCTCACCTGACCACTGGTTCAGCTTGGGGAATACACTCTGAGGAGGTTTTAGGGGAAAAAAAAAAAGCAAACACTTAAGTTCTCCTTGGAGAGAATACCATACCTGAGAGCTAGCAGTGATATTGAGGTCTATCATTATTCCCTGTTTGGTAAGTGCCAGGCCCCGTGCTAAGCACTTAGTTGCATTACCTCCTTTCATTCGTCCCTGCTGCCTTGTGAGATGACCATTATCATCTTCATCTTGCAAAAGGGAAAGGCGAAGCTCAGAGAGGTCAAGGAATTTATCCTAAATCACGCAGGAAGCAACTGACACAGCTGAGACTGGCACCGAGATCTTTTTTATTGCAAAACCTACACTTATTAGATACTCTATTAGAGTGCTTGCTTTCTAACAAGCGGGACTAAATTAATAATAGCTAACACGTGAATAGTTACTATGTGCCAAGGACTGAGCTGGGGGTTCCATAAAGACAGTCTTCTTTCATCCTTCTGCAAAGCCTTATAAAGCAGGTCTATTCTTGCACCCATATTAGAGGTGAAGAAACTGAGGCTCGGAGGACTCATAAGGAAGAAGGGGCCAGCTGGGATGTGCATTACTCCGTGGGTCCTGCTCCTACCAGCAAGTACACAGCCTCGCCCTGCCAACCGCCTCGCAGTGGAGAGAGCAGGGGCCCCGCAGCCCCAGTCTCAGGAAGGACACTGCTGCCCCAGGTGCAGAGCTGGTGTACGGACATCCTAAACCGCGCTGTCCGCCTTGGCTTTTCTTCTCCAGCAGCAGCCCTGAAGCCAGGACTGCGGGAATGTTGGCCTGGGAAAACAGTGGTTCGGTGGTGTGTCAGGGGAGCCTGGAAGAGGCTTGCCCTTCTCTCCCCCTTTTGCCTGGGACCTTGTGAAGATCCTTTTTAGTCTTTCTAGCAGGCAAATTGTTTTCAAGGGCCCGCCCCTGAAACCTGAGAGGAGAAAGCCCCTTTCTCAGAGTGACCACCCCTGCTTTTCCTTTACAGTAGGCACAAAGCCAGCCCAGACTCCCCAGCCTGCCTCTTCCCCCACATCTCCCTCTAGACACAGGTTTGCAATTCCCATCTGCCTCTGACCCAGGAGCCTGGGGATGGGGGTGGGGGCAATGCTGAGCAGACCCTTTCAGGGCCTGAGGGGCCCCCTGGCTGGCAGGCACTCATTTTTTATTTAAAAGCAAAGCAAACAGCAATATAAAAGGGCCCATATAAGAACTCAGTGTGCAAGTAGGACCTGCCTCAGGCAAATTTTTCTAATTTTCCTGAAAACGTGCGTTTTACCTTTTGGCCCAAAGCCATTGCGTTTGCCTCTGGACTCGCCCCTCCCCCACCCCCTCTCTGGGGCCACCATTCAATGGTTGAAAAGTTGCCCCTTGCAGAAAAGAGAGGGACCCCGTGCGTTTTCTTCAGACACTTTAGGGGGGCTGGTGAAGATTTTTCGAGTTTGCTCACTCTCCCACTAGAGTCCATGGAAGTTTCTCACAGACAGTGCAAGGGAACCTCAGGAGTGAGGAGCACGGGGGCTTGATGACACATGCAAGGACCCTCAACTACTTCCAGAAGATTATGATGGCTCAGAATCCTGTAGAACTCTGCTGACGTTTACTTTCACTATGCAAGAGCTAATTAAGCTGGATTTGTCAATGGTTTTTATTTCTTTTTTTTCCTATGTATATAATTATAGCTTGAATCCTGTGAACAGACCTCTAAATCAGCCAGTGGTCTTCAGACTCTCTTTAAAAGCAGAGGAACCTTCTGTCCGTGGAGTAGTACCAGAACCATGACCTAAAGGGCAGATGAAAGATGAAGTTCTGGAGGAGGAAGGCCTGGAGTCTTGCCCACTGGGCTTCCCAGTTCCCTCCCCTTTCCTCCTGACCCTTGACCTCTGCCTCTTCTGAGTCATATGCCATGGAACCACAGGGTTCCGAAGGATGCAGTTTGAGAAACACTGCTCTCTATGGCTGACTACTCCCTAGAACATATTTTCTAGTTGTTGCCTCCCAGGATTACTGAACACAGAAGGGAACTACAGTCTCATATGCCAGTGTCAGCAGCATTTCCGTTTTGTGGGGGTTGATACAGTGCCCCCCTTGTACTGGAAAGTGCCAGTGGGTATTAGCAAGGGATCTTTACATGCAGAGTAATGACCACCAGAGCTCGGCATGAGCTTCAAAGAGTTCTCTTTGTTGGAAAGGGTGACGAGGGTGCAGGATTTACCCTCGAGCCTCTCAAGGCGGGTCAGCCTCTGCGACTTCAGTAGGTGGGTGTTTGGAGGCTGGGAAGCCCACGCATCTCTGTCAGGCCCCAAGTGAAAACGGCCCTTATGTACTTGCTCTAAGCCTCAGGTCTCACATTTAGAGATTTATCTTCCTTCTCAAACTGAAAAATACACATTTCCTCTCCATCTCCAAAGGGATTAAGGAAACCTGAGATGTCAGCCAAGTGCAGAATGGTGGAGTCCTCAGGAAGCCGCTGATAAGCTGCTCTGACCCAGCAGGACTCGGGACTCTGTGCTCTGGCCCAGGCTCCTGGGGTTGGGGAAAGCCCTGATACGTTAGTCTTCCCTTACACAGGCCCTGCGCATGGTGTGCTGCCTGCATGATCCTGCCCTTGCTTTCGCAGAGATCCCTCCTGTATGCTGTCTGAGGCAGGCAGGGAAGACAGTAGCCCATCGTACAGATATGGAAAGTGAGGCAGTGTCAGGTGAAGGTCAAAGAATCCCCCAGGTGGGTGCTCTCTCCATGAGCTCAACACACCCTCAAACCCTGCTCTGAAGGTGCTTTAGTCCTGCAAGTGTTTTCCGTTTTAAGTGACTACATGCTTTCTCTCATTTCGCCAAGATTCATGGAAAGGGTTTTTATTTTCTCTTACACTTTTTCAGTAATGAGGAAAAAATCCTGACTACATGATGAAAGGCAGAAAATAAAAACAAGAAAAAATGGCGACTGGCATGGGAAGCCACCACCTTGCTCCTGGGCCACTCCCACCTTCTCTGTTGCATCCTGCCTTTTCCCCATTCTAGCAAAACCCTTGGATTCCTCTTGATGTTCTATGATAATATAAATAAAACAAAAGCAAAACATGACATTTACAAAATGTAGGCTTCTAGCAGCGGCTGACTGAGGGCTTCTAGAACAGCTGGGATTATAGGGCATCTGGGGATGTTGATGAGAAATCAGAGGCTGGGGTTCTTGTTCTGACTTTGCCCCTAACAGGCTAGCTGTGTAGCTTTGAGAAAAGATGAAAGAAGAAAATGACTTTAGCAGGCTGTCTGAAGACACCCTTGTCTCAGAGGCACTGGAGTGGGCAGGCTGCGTAGGCTCCTTGGAAGACTCCAGAACCCCATGGAATGATGAACAAATGGGCAATGGGACCCTTGGTGCTGGGAAGGGTGTGATGCTGGGCTGCTATGGCTGGTGAAGACCCTCTCCCAGGGCTCCTTGGGGCACAAACACAATCAAAAGGCATCTTCTGGATTTGTATTGAAAAATAGTCCTAACTTTTACATGGTCCTTGACCTTTATTTTCCACACTTTCTTGCCTGGGACTTGCTCATCCTCCAAGAATGGTGACAGGCACATTCCAGGATTCAGTTATCTGTTCCTCTTGGTCTCCTTCCATGCCCAACCAAATTATTTATCTATATGCCCGCATAAATCCCACCTCTCCTCCCAGATTAGCAGCCCTTCCATCCTCTGGTCAAAATGGAGATGCACAGAATGATAATATTTGGGCTATAAAGATCCACCATGCATCAGGCTTTCTACGTTGCATGAATCGCCTTATGTAATGCTTGGAACAAGCCTACCAAGTTAGGGGCTGTCGCTACCCGCATTTTTACATGAAGGAACTCAGGTACAGAAGAATCTGGTGTCCTGCTTAAAATTACGTGGTTGGCAGGGCATAGAGGCGAGATTCAAACCGACCTCACCGAAGAGCCCATCTTTTAAGTATGCCCCTCAACGCAGCATGGGCGCTGCCCCTCGGGATATTCACCTGAGCTGGGAATATGCGACCAAGCAGACTGACACAGCACGAGAGCGCACCGGGCTTTCCCGCACGCACAGCAGAAAAAGGCTCACAAAAGAACTGTTTAGGGCTGGGCTACAAATGGGGGCATATGGACAGAGCAAGGGAGAATTAGCTGCTTGGATCATGCAACAGGGTGGACGCTCAAAGTCTCTTATTCTGCCACCAAATTAATTATGCGATTTTCAAATATGCTTCCCCCATTCTTAATTGTGATACCTTAGTCATGGTTTGCACAAGCTAATACTACACTTAAGTTTGTCTTCCTTGGGTCCTCAATGACAAAGTGATGAAAGCAAATTATTGGAATTGTGTTGGGGATAAAGAAGAAAAAAACTCAGCTAATCTTCTGTCAGAGAATTGAGACACATCAGTGTCAAGAAGGCTCTTCCCCTGAGAGGACCCACTTGACACATTTGCAAAATAGGTTATTCTCATTAGTCATATGGAAATGTCTCCAATGGACTGAGAACTTGTGGTCTCCAATGGTGGCTTCCCTTGCTACCTCCCCTTCCTGGCCCTTCTGTGGCATAATTGTTTGCGTGGCAAACCAGCGTCAAGCTGGCACCTGTCGACTCTGCACACAGCCCAGCTCCCGATAGCAAAGCCAAAGCACACTGGACATCTGAGCCTGCATTCTCGTACACAGCTTGAGAACTATGGTTGATTTCCCAGAGCAGGTCGCTATTGAATCCCATTCCCCCAGCACTGTCCTTCTGGCTCCTCTTGACCAACCGCGAGCGTGCCTCCAACCTTCACACCCCCAAACGTTCAACCGGTGACTGCCAAGATCATTAGTGTACAAGAAAGCACTTAGCACAGCGCCAGGCACAGAGCACGAATGCCGCAAAGCTCACAGAAGCTCAGAACGGCTGGGGGCAGCTGGGAAAAGGCGGGGTGGTGACTAGACTTCTGCTGTGGGAAGCTCTTCCCTTCAGGAGAGGCCTTTGCCCTTCCAGCTGGAGGAACAGATACAGAGGCGCTGGGTCTGCAAACAGAGCCCTTTTGGGGCTGGGCCTGCTGTCCTCTTCCCTGGGCTGAAGTCAACATGGGGACATTTGAACTACAAATATCTTTTCCCATTTCACACCACAGTGACATAAAATGGCTCCATTTTAAGCGGAGGGGAGGTGGGAAGAGGGAGGACTGGGGCAAAGCTTCATTTTTAATGAACACCAATAAAATATTCTCTCTTAGGTACTTATCCCCCCAGAATTATGCAAGAGAAATCATCTGTGACTTCTAATGACCCCAGGCTTGCTTAGCGACACTTGGAGGCTTCAGCTGCAATGCCAAACCGCTTCATGATGCCACTGTGTGGTTTCTTAAGAACAGTGAATTCAGAAACTCGTGAGGAACTCGGTGGACTCTGACCCTCAACAACTCTTGGCTTATGGGAATTTACCTGGTGCAAGTTAATGGCAGCAGATTTTTAAACGGCCCTTCCTCTACGGGCTGGTCAGTGATTAGGCATCAGGCCAGTCCATCCAGTCCCCAGGCAGGGTGACAGGAAACAGTGCTCCTGACAGCGAGGGGCCCCAGCCACCTATGTTTTTATGGCCTCCGCTGCATGTGGAATGAGACTTAGGCCGGCCTCGGGAGGGGGCGGCCTGAGCTGGGGAGGAGCTGCTGAAGGGCGGAATCTGGCTCCTGGTCTGAGCAGTTTAAGAGCCTTTCACTGTTGCGGGACAATCAGGTGACTGCGGCAGCTCTGCTGTGTCCGTAGGTCACTCTTGCAGCTGTGAGGCAAGGTAAGAGCACCCCCACTCCCCCCCAAGAAATCGTGGCAGGAGGGAGGCACTCACTGCCTCATTGACAAAGATTCCTCAACTGCTTTGTGTTCTCAATTTCTATCCGAGTGAGACTCGGCTTTCTGCCCCACACGTGAGGGGATTTGACCATGCCAGTCCCTTCCCCAAGAGTGACATGGGCAAGGATCAGGACACAGGCCCTGGGAGCTGCTCCCCTGAGAGTTCACGCCACTGTTTAGCAAAACCTGAGCTCTGTGCCTCTAGCGTGCTTCTCCTCAACACTGTGAAGGGCTGGGGAGCGGACACCCTGCCACGGAGAACCCCGGCTTGAATCTAAGGGGGGTTACATAGTTTTAGGATCAAATCCCAGCTCCGGTGGTTTTATGACTCCTTCTCCCATTCTGGAAGGACAGAATGAAACAACTTTTCTGCACCTCCTGGAAAGAGTTGAGTATTATGGGCTCTAGGTCTAGGGGCATCAAGTTCTACTGGGGAAGAATGCGACTGAAGGAGAGTGACCTCAAAAAGAGGTAGGAAGCGTCTTCTTTCCCAAAAACTAGGAAGGGACTAGAGAGCGAAACATATGCAGGGTGCCCAAAATTTTGGGAGAGGCTCACTCCTGCTGTGAGTAAAGGAGGAAAGGCCCCAGGATTCACACCTATTGGCCTATCTGGAAGCCAAAATTGCCCCAAATTTCCTTTCCTAGCAAAACTTTTTCTAAGTAGGGCTGCTGTGTTCTAAGGGTCCTCAGTGGGCCTGAGCCACAGTGGGGGAGCAGTGCTAGCCATCTTTGTTTTCCAAGCACTTGTTAACTCCTAACTGTGCTGAGGGCGGGGGGGGGGCGGGGGGGACGGGAGGGGAGGCAGGGGACTCAGACAGTGACTGACATGGCATTTCCAACCAGCCTGGTAAGATGGGGACTTAAAGGTCAAAATCAGGTTCATGGGAATGGGATTTCTGGTATATCCGAGTTTCTCCTGGGCACTTTAAAACCCACTTAGAACCCTTGTTTGGCCTTCTCTTTGGTATCTTTTAAAGGACCAGGGGTTCTGTTCTTCATGTAATAACTTTTCCCTGAATTTGGGACCAATTTCCAATTTCTCTGTCTCTCCCCCTTGACTGTTCGTGTTCAAAACCAGGTGGAATCTCTCAGTAATAAATTCTAGGAATCTCCTGGGACATAGGGATGGTTCCTGGTTTCACAGTTACAAGAAGGAAAGTCATCCAGATTGTCTCTAGAATAAAATGTCACCAGAAAACGTATTTTAAGAATAAAATACTCTGTTGCAGCTTAAAGTGACACATCCCTTCCTCCGTTCCTTGATTCATTTTAGCTTGAGAAAGTACAACAAATTCTAAAATGTCTTTAGACAGATCCGTCTTCCACGCAAGATCGAAGATACCACAGTTAATAATTCAAATAAGCTTACTTTCCTGGTTCTAATGTTTTGCACCAAAATTTTATGCCACCTCATGTACCAGCAGACTCTGAAGCTTGGAACTAGGAAACAGCCACTGGACAGTATGCGGCTGGGTATAAGCAGTGTTCCCACAGTGAGGTCCTGGGACCAGCGCCAGCTGGGAACTTGCTAGAAATGCAGATTCTTGGGCTCCACCCCAGACCCATGGAATCAGAAACTCTGCGAGGGGGCTAGCGACCTATGTTTTAATGAGTCCTCTGGGGGATCCGGGGTAGACTTCCGAGTGTGGGAGCCTCTGGTGGGAGGCTCAAGACCCTGAGCTCTGATCAGACAGATATGGGTTTGAATCCGGATCTGCAGGCACCAGGCTGTTTACCTTGTGCTGCTGGTTTCACCTCTCTGATCTGATCAACATACTAATAATCCCCATTAGTCAGATCAAGGGAAACACTACACAGAGCCTGGTGTGTGTATTTGGGGGTACTTGTGAAAACTACTCATAACCCCGTCCCTTCCAGGCTCAAGACCAATGTGAATCAAGTAGATAGGAATGTTGGCTTTACTGCTCTTAAATGTCATCTGATAAAATGTACACGTGACTCAGGTGTGTGGCCACCACTGACCACTAGACTTCCTAGTGTTGCCTCCCAGGGGCTGGGGGGTAGAGCTTGCAGAGGAGGCCTGTGTAATCTGAATCGCTGCTCACACTGACAAACCCCAGGAGTCTGGACAGAGGGTGTGTCCAGAGGCCTCACAAAGGCAGTGCTGGATAGGCCCCAAGGGCAGGCTCCAGGGCGGCAGGCACAGAGCTGGTACCACCTGTAAGCGGGCGCATCTATATAAAAAGGAGCCTGCTGGGCTCTAATGGTGCTCTTAACCTCAAAGATTTTGTACTTAGGGCTTGGAGTAGGGAGAGGCAAGCAAAGCAGAGGAGAAGACAGCCTGAAGACCTTTCATAATTTTTCCTCTTGGGGCCTGCATGTTCCTGCCCCTCTAGGGAAATAGAAGAAGTGGTGGCCAAGCATTTTCCACCATTTGCAAAAATCAGTGCTCATAAGTGCTGTGAGTGTTACTAAGAAGTTCTATGGGATTTCCAGATTGCTAGGTGGGAAAAAAACAGAGGTAACCCTGAAATCTTTCTGTCAGGTAGGTATAGCAACAGTCAACGCAGAGAGAAATGAGTATGGGCCAGGCATGTGTTAATCAATGTATTAACCCCTTAGTTCTTATACCTCTGTGGGGTAGGTGTAATATTATTCACTTCTGTTCTACATGAGGACACTGAGGCACAAGGCGCTCTGCCAGTGGTCAAGGGTGATGCAGGTGAGTAGGGACTCAAGTTCAAGTCCAGATGGTCCGCCTTCAGGGCCTGAGCTCCTAGTCACTGTGCCGGGCCAGCTGGGACAAAGCCGGGAATTCTGAAACACGTGTGTGCCTTGCCTTAAAAAAATTAATCAAGAGCACACAGAATTGTAAACGTTACTAACCCGACCCGTCCCAGAACCGGAAAGTTCTATCAGCTACGTTAATGCTGAACTCTACAATTCAGAATTATACAAAGAGAAAAACCAATGCAGAAAACACAGAAAATGCTCAACAACCTAAAAACAACAGGGACAACAAAAAACCCTTAGGTAAGAATGAATAACAGAAACGTTATGGTGTTAGAAGTCAGAGTATGAGATGAATCATATAATACAGAGTCGAACATTACAGGCCTGATTCCACCTCACTAAAGAATCACCAGAAATTACCTTTATATGAACATAGCCACAAAAAGAAAGACACACACCTGCCAGTTATAAAAACCGTGAGCATTCAGTAAACATCTATCTGATAAATATGAATCCACTGTTCACTAGGAACAGTCCTGAGAAACGATTTTTTATGTCAGTCTTTATTTTACCCTAGATGCTCATGATTGGAGGTTTTAGTTCTAAACCTCTCTTGAACTTTTCCTGCTAATCTGTCATTTCAGTCATTTCAGAAACCGTTTTTTAGTGAATTCTGCACCGAGCAGGGTGCCTGTAAGAAGTCTATTACTTTGTTAACTTATTTATTAGTGAAGTTGTGATGTGTCAGTGGGCCATGAAGAATCCCATTCAATTGAAAAAATGCTTTTCTGCAAATACATATGCTCTTCACATCTCGAACCACTTTCACATTTATCCATGTGCTTTGTTCTTTTTTAATGAGTGTCTGATGGGGATGCAATGAAAATATGTCAGACAACACTTCTAAAAGTTCCACATCTAGTGCCTCTCCATTCCTTGTTTTGTGAACCTGTATCTTCTCTGTCTAACCCTGAGAAAACAAAAAGTTCTCAAACTACCCCACAGAGCAATTTGCAGTCATTCTCCTCGACTAGATCACTTCAAATTCACCTCCTGCTTGGAATGAAGGGGGAGGCCCTCCACCTTTTGACTTTGGCCTTCACAATAAAAAAAATGTAGATTAAAAAAATGCAAAATAACTCTAAGAGGTACATGCACATTTACTGCTCATGCCTCTTTTTTTCCTCCTCAAGTGTTTACAATGGAGCATTTCAACGTGTTATAAGAGCGGGAATGAGAGTGAAATAGACTGGAAACAGACCAATTTCATCTTTCTGTCAGCATCTCCTGACAGGCCAAAGATAAACCTCATAAACTGTGAAAAATGAACAATTCTTGGTTTTGATAACCTACACTGGGATGAGGACCAAGGAGTTAATATCTCTGGAACCCAGAAGTTTATCTCACTTGTTTTTCAAAGATTAATCCCAAACTTATCCCATTTCGTCAACAAGTTCAACAAGCCAAAAGGGAAGTGTTAGACTCCTGGCTGGGCTCCTCTCTGCGTCTAGGCTTACTGGTGCCAAATGAAGTGGTAATTAACCAAAAGTCTCCCTTTTTTCTGACGTGCAGAATGGCAAGGCAGTGATATTCCAGAGAAGGGAAACACTGGTGGGGACCGCAGATTTTTGGGGGGAGGGGTGGCTCAAGAGAAAAACCTCAGGATATGGAGGTAATTACATGGCAAAGGCAACAGGGCAGAAATAAATATGGAATTTGAAGAGTTGGGGAGGACAGTGAAAAGAATGGTCTGCAAGGAGAAGAGTTTCCAAAGCAGGAAATAGTGGGGCTAACATCAGGTAGGAGGCTAAACTTGAAAACCCGGTGAGAGGATTTGGGACATAATAAGATGGCCACAAGGAACTGTTGTGTGTTCTGGAGCAGGAGGGCCTTATGATCTGAGTGCATGTTAGAATGCACAGTGGTGTGCAGGCAGCTGGTGGGAGAGACTAAATTTGGGGGTCTAATTGAGAAATGTCTCCATAATTGGGACAAGAGATTGTGAGGGCTGGAATCGTCCATGTTTTTCTTCCTTGATCAAAGTATTTCCCAATTCACCACAAGCAAATTTTACCACAGATACATAGAACTTGTACTTCTATTAACTCATTTTATCCTTATCCACTAATAACTTGACTGTTATGTTCACTTAACATAATCTATTATATCTGCAAAATCATAAATGTGATATATTAGTGTGTGTGTGTATGTGTATATGTATATATATACGTCTATATATATTATATTTACCCACCTGAAAACAAGTACACAGATAGTAAAATAAGTTAGTTTGACTCGTACTTAAAATCATCTCAGACCATCAGGGAAAGTTGCCCTACTTCATAGGCTCTTGAGCTTGCTGGGGTCACAGACCCCTCTGTCTACCCACTAAAATCTATAGAGTCTTTCCCCAGAAGACCAAGTGTATGTCTATGTGCACACACAACTTCATATGTCCTTTCAAGTCACTGTCTCTGGGTTAAAACCCTTTGACTTATATGAAGCTTGCAAAATGTGAACCTTAGCTTCTCAGCAGGCCAGGTCACTTGACAAATCTTCTTGAAACTCACTGTAGCTTTGGAGAAGTCTTTTCAAGAGCTTGCAACTCCTCTAGGGAAGTCTGACCCCCCTCAGTTTCTAGAATGTTCTGTGGTGAATACCATTCCTAACGGCTCCCCAGATACCCTTGCTCTTTTCAGAAGCTCCCATTGAACAAATGCCATGAGGACATTCTTTCTATGGTACCAGTCTGCATGGTCCAGCGTAGGTGAGGGCATGCACACACCCCCTCAGGGCAAACATGGATATGGCTGGACTAGCCCCAGGGAGGTGAGTTGCGCAGTCTCGTCCGTTCTTCCAGCCCGTTGCTGAGAGAGGCGTTTGGTCTCACCCATGGCCTATGATTGCTCTGTCAAATCAATTCAAGAGACTATAAAGATATAAGAGCTGAACAGCACCAGCAGGGGACTCTTTTTTTTCCTTTTAAGGCTCCCTGCCAGATAAAACAAGAATAAATATGAAATGGCTTCATATTCCAAGCATGAACTAATGTTGGGGTTGCGGCTGATACGTAAAGAACAGCTAAACAGGCTTTGACACCGTGACTTTGGAGAGGGCAACATTCTCACTGGAAGTGGGGGTGTGGGGATTTATCAGGGCTGTTGGGGAGTGAGCTGTCTGGAAGAGGTTCCTCCCTCATAAAAAACTCAGGCCCCTGCTGACCGATTCTCACATTAGGAAAACATTGGTAAATCATCAGCATAATCCAAGAATTATTCCCTTCCTCTGCTCTGAGTACGGAGGCCCTTCTCTTCTTATCTGTTTCTAATTTTCTTCATGGGTGCTGTTCCTAGTCCATTAATTGAAAGGATTTTTGGCTAGGAGCCCATGACCCGCCTGGGGAAAAAAAAGCCCGTGAAATCGGAGGGGCTGATACTCTGTGTATCTAAGGGAAATACAAGTGGATGGGAATGGTTCCTTTGGAGTCCCTGTTGGGTTAGGTTCAGATCCCTGAGGCACAGGTAGGGAGAGCTGGCGGCCTGGACACCTTCCCCTAGCCAGGGAGCATGGTAAATCACTGGCTTTCACAATGTTCTCCAGAGAAAATAAGATCATTACAAGACTTTTAAGATCAAGCATAATAGACTCCCTACAATTGGTTTTTCTTCTGCTGCTTTTACTAACCCCTCTGGGCCTTCCTCCAATGCTGAGTCTGATATTGCCCAGCAAGACAGGGAGGTAAGAGAAGGGGCTCTGGAGTTGGTCAAGAGCTCTGAGATAAAACACTGCCTCCACATCGTCTTAACTCTGTGCCTTTGGACATGTGGGTTAACCTACTCTGAACTACGGTTACTGGGAAATAGAACTCCAGTAACTGCACTACAGAATAGCTATGAAAATGCAACGAGATGACGCATATAAAGTGTATAAAAGAGTTCCTGGCACACAGCAGGCTCTCAGTTAATGGTAGGCATCATCACCACCACCATCACAGTCTTCACTCATGACCTGCTAAACAAGAACAGAGGCATTAAGTTCAACTCAACTCAATGCCATTTAGAATGGATTTGCAAATGGCAGTGGTGACAGTACCAGTATGTATATCTCCAGTTACATTTTTCACCTGGAAAACCAGGATATAGGACAAAATGTAGCTGTAACATTCATTCATTCATTCATTCATTCATTCATTCATTCATTCAATAAATATTTATTGTACTCATGATGTTCCATACATTTTTCTAGAGTGGCAGATAGAGCTTTAGCAGGGAAGACACAGTCCCTGTCTTTCTGGAGGGCATAGTTACCTCTGCTGTGGGGGTGGGCCTGAAACACAACCTCAACAAACACAGTGCAAGATGCCTCAAAGACCATCTGCATTATTAGTAGGGCTGGTGCTGCAACCAAATGGCAGGATACAGAACTCACCAGGGTCACAGGAACTTAGGGGCTACACTTCCCCAAATTCCTGCAGAAAATCCAACAGGTATTTCCTGATATCTCCTCAGTACCAAGCACCGTGCTGGGCTGAGGGGTGCCATGGGATTAGGGTTCCTAATCTGAATGAAGGGGAAAATAATAGGCAAACATTATTGTAGCTGACAGCAATGCCTGAGCCCTAAGGCATCCACGACATCACAGTATTTCAGGGCTTTGCAGCTTAGCCATCCACCAGCCAGGGCCTCTTCTGAAGCAGGGTATATGCTAAACCTTAAACCAACCTCACATGCTCTAATCATCTATTTCACTTACGGGGATAATCTTAAAAATAAGGAAAGCAAAGATTCCCTCCCCCACCTAAGAGATGGTACAACAGCTAGAGAATTAGTAGATCGGGATTGTAGTCCACTGTCCATATGGTTTGTTCCCCTATCCCTTAACAGCACAACTCCCCACGGGATCCATTAGGAATCTGCCCCTCCCCTCCTCCTTTCTTCACCAGCCGGTAACCTCCCACATTAGCACATAAGTTGTGGTCTGGGACTAAGAGGGTTTTGTTTTTTAAACAGTTAAATCTTTCATTGCAGACCAATTAAAATTTAAAGACTCTCTCCCCCACCCTTCTCCCCCTGCCCTCTCTCTCTCTCTCTCTCTCTCTTCTCTCTCTCTCTCACACACACACACACACACACACACACACACACACACACACACACACACTCCCACTTCTCTGAGCACAAAGAACCGATGACAGCCTGGTGTTTACTATGAGAAACAGGGTCTGAAAACCCAATGAGAGAAAGCCAGTCCTAACCTCCACTTGTTTTTTCCTGGCCAAAGTTTCCTAAATAAGAGATGGCTCTACCAGAAACCATGAGTGCCTTCCACCCAAGCTAAGCAGAGAGTAAAACCAGTCCCCTTGGCCTTCTCAGCTGTCATTCCCTGGCAAAGGATGAGGAGACACACGTGGTACCCAGGAAGCAGCCTGGTACTAGGTGAGCCACGGCCCTCCTGTCACACAGCCCTGCCCACCTCCTTATGCAGCTGCCACTTGCAGGCCCGCACGTCCCTCAAGTTCTATGGTCACGGCTCCTTGGCAAACTCAGGGGACCTGCTCTGACCATCAAGGTTGAGAGGCCAGGACATGAGGTTACTCTTCTAGCTGCAACCTTATTCTATATTCTTTCATTCAGAAATAACAGACTTTAAAAGAGATTAGGTAAAGAGGGCCTGGGAGTCTCCAGATAGGTGTGTCAACATGTTTCCATCATACCTGTGCATGTGTGTGTGCACTTGAAAGTGTGTATTTGGGGTGCACAGCCTGTGTACGTTTGCCTACATATACTGCAGTCTGCCTGCCTGGCTGAATACGTACCTACTTGCTTTGCTACCATTCTGACTGCCTGGTGTCCTTAAAGGCAAATCTCCTCCCAACAGCTTTCCCTCCTCTGATTTATCAGAGCCGAAGACGGCCTCTTCCCAGTGCAGTTAGCTTGTACATACAGAGGTACATGCCCCCACTCTGCCTTTAGAGACCTTGGGTTTTCTGGGACTTCTCCAGCTGGAACACTCAGAGACAATGCAATCATCTCTGGGTGTTAATTTGGATGTTAATCTCCCCTCCCTTTTCCCTGTTGCCTTAATGGGGTACCAAACAGTGACCTTTGCAAAGCAGCCAACTAGCCAGGAGGTTCTGGTGCTGGGTTTCATGGAGCTCAGTCTGAGGAGAATTCCTGCGGTATTACCGGCGGAAAGAGGTCATCCTGCTGCCGTGTTAGGCATACGCCTCCCGCTCTATAGGGTTCTTGGTGAAGTGATGATGACTTTATCCTCCTGGGTGAAGTCCATACAGGGAAAGATAGAGATTAAGAAGCAAAAAAGATTGGGGTCCCTGGGTGGCTCAGTTGGTTAAGTGTCTGCCTTTGGCCCAGGTGGTGATCCCAAGGGTCCTGGATTGAGCCCCGAGTTGGGCTCTCTGCTCAGCGGACAGCCTGCTTCTCCCTCTCCCTCTGCTGCCACTTCCCCTGCTTGTGCTCTCTCTGTGCCAAATAAATGAACAAAATATTTTTTTAAAAAAGCAGCAAAAAAAAAAAAATCAATTTACTGTGATGGAAAGAAACCATCTCTGGCAGGATGTGAGGTAGGAAAAACTCTGGGTCCCATGGAGAAGAAAATCTCTAACCTCCCACAAAACAAGGCAAATGATTTCTATGATGACTCATCTTTGGGTCAGCACATAATATGTAGCAATCGAGCTGTGAGGTTGGGGGGAGCAGCACACAGAGAATGTGGCCTGCTTTCCCCAGCCATGCAGAGGAGTACAGAGCCTCGGAGAAAAGGCCACAGTCAGAGTTAGAGCTGGCATCTGGAAGGAGCCAGAGAAATGCAGAAGGTTTGTGGTCCTAACCAGGTCCATCTCTTTACTGAGGAGAAGGGGCTCCCAGCCCTTGCAGTCTGGACAAGCCCCTTGAACTCACCACCCCCTTTTTAAAGGGAAATCTTCCAGCTCTCCCTTTGCCTCAAAGATAAATTATTCCAAAAGCAATAATAGCAAACATTCACCATGCTCTTATTATCTGTCAAGTTCTGCAGCAAGCACTTTCACACATTTTTGCACGTGACCCTCGCACCACCTCAAGGTGAACGTCTATATGTGCTATTATTCGCATTTCACCAACAAGGAAACTGAAGTTCAGAGATGAGCTAACTTGTTTGAGGTCACACCGCTAGTAAGTTGGTGAGCTGGCATTGGAGCGAAGGCAGCTTGATCTTTCTGCACCCAAGGTCACATTTCAGTATGAACAAAAATTATTGCTCTTTTTAGAAGAAACCAAGAACTGTCAATCAGGAGAGAGGGATCGCCTTGGAACGCAAAGCCAAAGGACCTCAAAAGGTATCAAACCAGAAAATCATCTTCCTCCTCTTGAAACTTCCATTCTGCCTCATGTATTCCCCTGCAACTTTGGAAACCCGCCGCCTGCTAATTCACTTTCCAGATCCAATGTAGCTGTGTCTCTGGATGATCATAACTTGATTGACTCGGCTGAGGTCTGCAAGACTCTCAGAAAGCTATCATTAATTTGAAATGATGCCAAGTGTCACACGGGTAGTCCATTTGCAAACATTCTCCTCCTTCCTTTGCCAAAGAGCAAGCGTTCTATGCAGCTACCAGCTCCCTTCCGCGTCACCCCTCTGTGCTAGGCTCCTCCAGCCCACTCAGCTGTCTATGCTGATGAAGAACAAACCAATAGCAATCCACGGAGGTCATATTCGGTCCGCTTCTGTCACCCAGAGTAACCAGCTTTCCCAGAAGGGGCTTAGCATCCTGATGGCACATCCCAACATCATAGGAAGTCGCTATAAGCCACCAAACCAGTTCCACACACATTCACTGAGCTCTCACTTCAGATGAGGTAGCAGACATGCTAAAGGAGAGTGCCTGTCCCTCCCCCAAATTATAAATGTAGTGCAGGGAAAGACCAGTGAGCAATGCTACAACACGGGGTGTAATTAAGTACATGCTAAATGAGCACCATTTTAATTATGGTTGGAACATATTTTGAACTATTAATTTGTATCTATTTTTCATCTATTTTCTCCTCTTCTGTCTTCTCTCCTCAAGCACGTAGCCAATCAGCCTTGCCTTCATTGCCCCAGAGATGGTACAAAGCAGAGAGAAAGGAGAAGTCCCTCGCAAGACTCCCTGGCTTTGACAGTCTGAAAGCTGATGCCCAGAGTTGAACCAACAGGGTGTGTGGAGAGCGAGGGGAGCAAAAGAGGAGCTGGATGGAGGAAGAGGCAAAGTGAACTGGAGATAACCAAGGTAGAGAGAGGCTTTTTCCCAGAACAGAAAGAAACATCGCTGGGCTGGGGGCAGAGGCAGGAGGAGAATGAGATCATGAGACACAGAGAGAGGCAGAGACAGAGAGACTGAGGCTGGGACAGCTGGGAGCTCAGGCAAAGAGGACTCAACCTCATGATTCTTGCCTCACCAAGACCCCCCACCCCCAAAGGCAGCAGCTGTGTTGTATGTCCAAGAAAACATAGGACCAGAGGTAACTCTGCAAAAACAGTTCTCAGTTCCCCAGTGTGACCACAGAGAGAAGCTGGCCCTAGTGCTGCCAGATGGAGGCGGGCAGGGGCATCACAGAGGTAACTTGCTTGGTTTCTGCCTTAGACACTGCACGAGGGTGCGGCCCAGACTGGGAGTGGACCCCAAGCCATGCCCACCACGGTTTCCTGGTGGCTTGGAGGGATAGGCCAGAGACAATCTAGGACATCCTGTACCGGGTGGGTTTCCTGTACTTTTATTTGTTAAATCTGGCAACCCTGGATTGGGCTTGAAGGAGAAATTAAGTTGACAAAAATTCGTATCTGAGATTCATACAAAAACTCATTTGTAGACCTGAAATGGT
The DNA here is from genome assembly GCF_002007445.2 of Ailuropoda melanoleuca. Lineage (NCBI taxonomy): Eukaryota > Metazoa > Chordata > Mammalia > Carnivora > Ursidae > Ailuropoda > Ailuropoda melanoleuca. The sequence goes on along the minus strand of NC_048220.1, from coordinate 89,837,313 downwards.
ACACTGTGATTCACGCACATATAACACCTCTTATTTTTAGAGAGCTTTACAGTTTATAAAGTGGCTTCACATATACTGTACCATTTGACCCTCCCAATAACCTGGTGAGATGAGAAATGTGGGACTAATTTTTTCCAGAAGAAGATTCAGGGCTCAGGGAAGCTAAGCCTGCTGAAGTCGCCAAGTCCCCGTGGGCCAAAGCTGTAACGCAAACTGGCCTCAGCTCCCAGGCTGCTCTGCTCTGGGACCCTGCACTGCCTCCGGGTCCCAGCCCGGCCCAGGCTCTAGCACTCCAGACACGACACCATTGAATTCAGTTCCACATGCCTCTCACGAGCTTCTGTGAAGCATGAAGTTTTAGAGGTGTCTGGTTCCAGATGACCTCTCTCTAGTTTGTAGGAGAGCCAGAGCCAGAAAATGCTTTTGCCTGGGCAGGGTCTCCATCACCTGTGGGTTCTGGGATGACAAGACTTTGGATGATAATCCTTTGGGTTCGTCATAGTCCAGGTCAGATGACAACCACCTACAAATCAGATGGCTTGATTCCTCTGCTATGCAGTGAGGACGGTGTGGACGGTGATTTCTGGAGAAGGAGGCCAGACGTTGGGATGCTTTGCAGACCCCTGAGGAGAGCAGCTGGAGGAGTGCTCTGTCCAGCACACTCAGAACAGCCTTTGCCTCGGGGGAGGGGCCCCGCTCTGTCGGAGCTCAGGGTTTTACACATCCTAAAACCTTTACTTACGATGTCGGGTCAAAGGGAAGGGAAGAAAAACTCAATGAGACTTGAACAGTTACCTGGTTCTGCTGTCAGCAAATGGGCTGCAGCTGTTTTTGCCATTACAAAAGCTGGTGCTTTTTTTTTTTCCCCCAAGTATGTCGTAGGAAATAAAGAATAGGATCCTAGGGAAGCCCTATGTATACCACTGCCCACTTTGATCAAAATTTCATTTTTCACTCTATACAGAGGATTTCAACGACAGGAAAATGTTATTTTTCTTTTCTTTTTTTAAAGTGCTAGGAGACAGCAACCAGTTTTATTGTCATGTTTCATTCTTTATACGTTGATACATTATAAATATTATTTATTGCCCACTAAATAGTTAACACTAATAACGATGACTCCTCATTGTTGGCTGAAGTCATTTTCGGGGTGTGAGAAAGGGCATCTTGCAGACTGGAAATGAGACAAGGATTTTGATGATCACCAAAACATTCATTACCAACATCTATTTTGTAATGTGTCCAAAGCACAATGACATAAAGCTCGGCAGACCTGTGGTAAGTGTCTCTGAGAATTTCTTTCCAACATCTCATCGACTTGCCCCCACTGACTTGGGGCAAGTCCTGCAAGGAGCTGGGGCCATTCTTGTGCCAGTGTCAGGACTCTTGGTGGACATACCTGGGCAGGAGGAATGCACTCAGGGCACGGTGCTCCTTCTGACCAGTCTGGCTCACCTGAATGGACCACAGGTCAGCAGGACTAAGCTCTGTGCCAGCATTCCAATTTCCCTTCCTCCACCCCGGGCCAGTGACTTGTAAATGTAGAGGTTCTGCTAAGCACTGGGATTTCATTAAGGGCCTTGTTAAAATTTACTAGAGTCAAATAAAGAAAAGATCCAGTCTTGGAAATCATTCTCCACTTGTGTCTCTCCTTCTCCCTGCTTCCCGCCCCCACCTCCAATCCCACTTATTCATGTATTAAACAACTAACTACTGAGCAGATTCTGGAAAGTTGCCCATATCACATCTCTTTAGAAATCATTTCAGAAAACGCCTTTAAGAAGGTGGGTCACCTCTTTCCATTTGTCTTACACTGGCAGGTCTGGTGCCTAAGCAAATAGGCGGTGAAGCACAACCGTGCAGAATACAGAGAACACAGATTCTTAAGTCAGGCCCGAGGTAAGTCCTGGCTGTTGCACACGACCTGGATGATGGTGGGCAAGTTCCTTCACTTCTGTGATTCTCACTTTCTGCATCTATAAAATGGGACTAGTACTGTGACCTACTGTGTCGCATATTGTGAGGGTTAAGGAAAATAATGCATGTCTACTGTCTACCCCAGTGTCTAGAACATAGCAGATGCCAAAAATGTGAGCTATCAACAGGGGGTCTTTTGGAGACACTGCCTATCTTTCTGCAGCATCACTCCGTCTTCTGTCTAACAGAATTTTTGCTGGCTACTGAGAAGAGGAAAAGCCACGTTCGTGCTCCTGGACTCACAAGTTGTCCCATCCTTCTGTGATGTCATAATTTGAGCTACAGCCCACAAATCTGAATGCTAACAACCCTGCAACCAGTCCCCACCTCCCACACGCTCTTCATCACCCACTTGCACCCAACATCTGGGGCCTCTGCTTCCACCCTGCCGTTTTGTGAGCCCGCCACCGCAGTTCCATGTCCAACATTACTCAGAGAGCCGGTATCTGCAGGAGGTAAGCATACCAGGGCCTCCAGGATCCAAGGCAGGAAGCCTCCCTTCCAGGGGAAGCTGAAATGTGGCAAAATGGGATATAAGCAGGGGCATCTCTTTGGTTTCATGATTAAAATTGAAACCTGATTCCTCTGTTCTGGAGGACCCGACCACAGGTTTCATTTTTCAAAGGACCCGGACGCTTATTAAGGGCCAGCTCATCCCCAAGATTGGGTTACTTTGCTTTCAGCCGCTGCTTGACCTCTCCTCAAGCCCATTCGGAGGTGAAGCCCTACATGGAATTGAATCTGCACTACACAGGCAGTCCGGGGCAGCCAGGGCCTGAGGCAGCTCCTTGGGCGACAAATATTTTTTGAGCAAGCCTGGCTCCTTCTACTTGTCTGGGTCTCTGACCAGGTGTCCACCCCTCAGAGAGTCCTTTCCAGACCTCTGCATATAAAGTCTCACGCCTGCTGTCTCCTCTGCACATCTGCCCTTTCCATGATCTTCTGTCGATTAGCCCAAAGCCTCTCATGTCTACATTTGCTTACTTGTGCTTACCTGCCATCCCTAGAGCGTCAGATCCCTGAGAAGAGAAGTTTTACCTGTCTTGTTCATGCTATGGGCCTGGCACGTGCTAGTTTTTGCACTGAGGAGATGAGGGAAAAGAGTGAAAGACTTACAAAATGCCACACAAAAATCTAGAGTCCTGCCTGCCTTTGGGGCTTGGAATATAGAGAATGCTCTGCTCAGGAAGGAAGGGAGAGAGGGAGGGAGGGAGGGAGGGAGAGAGAGAGGGAGGGAGGGAAGGAGGGAGAGAGGGAGGGAGAGGGAGGGTGGGAGGGAGGATAGTTATGCTGTTTTTCTTTTGATGTCCTAAAGCTTTTTGGACTGACTATACTCTCTGACATCGTACACGAGGCCTGAGCAACTCAAGGTAATTGTATCTGGAAGCGTCACCAGCCATTATACATCATGCATATTCTCTCTCCTGCATACTCTCTCTCACTGTATCTAGGAAATGTACTGAACCCCAATTGCTGAGGGCCCAGATATCTAAGTGCCTGGAGTGGTAAGTCAGTATAAATTTGATGACAGCCAAGAAATCTCAAGCATTGGTAGGCGAAACAGCCTGATGAGGGAGGAGAGAGAACAGAAGTCAGGGTTTTCCTCTGACTTAAATCTAAAACTGATTAACAAAAAGAACAGGTCAAGACTCATGTCAAGCTTGTTTGCCTCACCTGGCCATGAATGCTTTCCTTTGCTTCTCCGTACACAGGGCTGCAGGGAAGGAAGGGAAGCAGCGTACAGAAGGGGTAGCTGTGTTTGCAGGAGGAGTAAGAAACAAACCTCGGAAGGCCGTAATGACTTTGTAGGCTATAGAACAAAACTTCCAACAGGGCAAAAAGCAAAACCTGGTTATTGAAGAGGGCTATACATCCATGCAAAAACAAACTGCAGCCCAACTAACCAAATGAAAACAAATGATCACCCTTGACAAGTAGATATATTTGGCCCAGTGTGGAGTTTCTATTACAAAAGAACAGAACAGGAGTAGCTCTGGCCACCGCCCCCCCCATCATGGCAACTACCGCTACCTTCCCCTCCCTGGGCAGCTGTTCTTATGTTTAGGGTGGAATGCTCCCGTTAAGGCAGGTTTAGGGCATGTTTCCTGGTGACCCTGAAGCCAGCGGTGGGGGAGCACCTGCAGGTGTGCATTTAGTGGCTGTGGGCACATCTGCACAGGGACGCTGGAATTCTGAGTGTCAGGAGCCAGTGAGCAGTGGGGTTCCAGAAGCCAGAGTTTGGCAATATGCATGCATGCACACACATGTGGACAGGCAAGGACATTTTCTGCCAGGATTGTCCAAAAGTGATACATAATCAGTAGCTGTGGAACTTTGTATAAGAACCTGTCTAAACTGTTCTAACCTCATTGATAAAATTAAGACATGGGAATAGGTATTCCCTAAGGGTCTTCCAGTTTAAAAATTCTATACTTTTATGTAGACATTACTTTCTCTCTATACTCTTCTGATTTTCTCTCCCTTGCTCTTCCTGTCTCATCTTCTGCCTTTCTTTTTTTCTTCCGCTTGGCTAAGTCCTCTTCATCTGCCTCAAAGGCGCCTGTGACCCCCCGTAGTTGACCCGGAAAGCCAGCAAACCAGCAGTTGTTTTCAAAGGTTTGGAGTAGCTGATGTCCCACAATTATGATTCAACCATCTAGTTCCTAGGCTCTAAGATGAATCCCCAAGTCTCTTGTCGAGCATTAAAAAAGACATACCAGCCAGTCAGCAAAAGAGAGTCTCCTGATTGAGTCCTGGCAGTGCAGAGCAATACATAGAGCCACTGCACCAAGAAGTTTAGTCAAATACAGAAACAGGTGCACGCAAAATCACAACATTTCTGCTGCAGAAATCAAGACAGAGCTCAAGGGGGAAATCTAGCAACTAAGGTATCACGCTGATTATGGGAGGAGTGAATTTTAGGCATCTGAAAAGCCTTCCTAGGATAGGGTATGATAATGTGCAAGTTAAGCAAAACACAGTATCATCATTCTTCATTAAGTGCATCTATTCCAATAAATTGAGAAATCTCATCATTTGGGACGGACCCATCCATTAAGCATATATAATACATGTAGTGATCATTAGCAAAGCACTGTCTGCTATGACCTGAACTAAGCTCCTCGTGCATACCTCATTCAGTCCTCATAATAAAATCGGACATTGATGTCACACAGTGTTAAGAGCGTGTCACTAGTCACACAGATTCTGTCCTTCTCTACACCTCAATTTTTTCCTCGGTGACATGGGACAAATAATAGTATTTGTCCTTATAGGAGTGGTGTCCTTTTTCAATTAAAAATTATATAAAACACTAAACACAACGTTAAGAATGTAGTAAATGCCCTGTAAACGTTATTTATTATTGGTGGCATCGTTTTTGCACATATGGCTACTAATGTCTGGACAGCGTAAGTAGTCTCTCCGAGGTCGCATGGCTATAATGTGGTTTGAACTCAACTTGGTCTGTGACCACACCCTCTTGTCCCTTGTGATGTAAGCTATCACTGCTTGATGGTGACTTCTTTACGTTTTCTGGTAAACTTGGCACTGACTATGGATTTGTCCTGCAATCTGCCTTTAAAAGTCATTGTGAATCTGCAGTTCTAGTAATCTTACTTTGGAAAAGTCATGCCAACGTGTGGCGTCTACAGTAGGCCTTCCTTCGAGTTAGAGATGCCTGCGGTCTTTCCTTTGAAGGAGGTAGATCAGACTGTTTCATCAGCCTCTGTGATTCCTCTTTGCCCATTCCTATTTCTGGATTCTTCTGGGACATTCCCTTCTGTTCTTTCCTAACGACCCAGCTCACACCAGGCCCTGGGGGTCCCCAACACAGAAAAGTCAAGGAGTGAGCCAAGAAGAGCCATGGCATGAAATGTGGCTGGAAAGGCAAAGACGCGGCGATGCGCTGGGGGCTCTCACCAAAAGAAGCTTCTAAGGAAAGGAAACCAGCCACCTTGGGGAACATTCATAACACTTACGCCAACCCTTGCTTGCATCATGGCTGGAAAGGGCAGGCCAAATTGCACACCTTCTGCAGCCAGCTCCTCAACGTCAGCTGAATGCCTCCCGTGAGCCTCTGTAGAGCAATGGGGCCACACTTCCTGTAGGCTGACCTCAACGGTGCGTGCTACCGAGCTAACTAGGAAGGGTAGCAAAATGGCGTGGATAACCGGTCCTAAGAGGGAGCTCTAGAGGAATTTTGTCTATAAAGAGAGGAAGAAAGAGACTAAGAGAAAGAAAAGCCTAAGGAATGCCTTAGTGTCTTGAAGCAGCTCTGAAGTTTTATTTGGTTTATTTGCTTCTATGGGGAGAAGTCAGAGAAGTAATCTGGAGCCAACGAGGATCAAAGAAAGGAAAAGGGGCTTAAGCTGGAGAAACATTCCAGCTGGACAAAACAAAGCCCTTTTTGAATGCAAAGCTGATAAGATTGCCAGGTTTTACTGCCCAGTGAGGTTATGGTTCTACCTGTAAAGCTTCAAAAAACAATTCTAAGAAACCCCTCTTTCTCCATCCCCCAGTCCTGTATGTTTCCCCCTTATACCACTTGTCTCAGAATTACCAGCATCATTTATACCATCCATATTAGAATTATCTAGAAAGCTTATATAAATGCAAGTTCTCAGGCCCCACCTCTGACTCCATGGAGTCAGAATCCCCGGGGCAGGGGGGACGTGGGTGCTCCATAGCCCACAATTTTTCCAGCTCCCAAGGTGATTCCTATCTACGCAGAAATCGTCGAGCAGTCCCCTGTCTGCAAGAGCGGCGTGAACCAAGGCAAGTGCCTTCCACCTTGAGTTTTCTGAACGGCTGCATTTTATCAAACTCATCAGAGGGCTGCAGCAGAGGGCCCTGAATAAAATTCAGTGAAAACTGCCCCTTTTGGGAGGTGGGCTGCTCAGTGCTAGAGCACCACCCTGACCCCAGGGCACAGCCACGCTGCTGAACGGAAGAAGAAAAGGGTTCGCTTTGGGAACCCTTGCTTACAGAGAGACAGCTGAGAAGGGCTGCCAGGCCTCACGCTGGAGGGTCAGGGCCGGGGAGAAACTTCAGCTCAGGGCAAACTCCAATGCCCAGAAATCAGATCTGAGTGCAGCACTGCCATCCTCTACTAGAGAAAGGAATCTTTTTTTTTTTTTTCTTAAGATTTTATTTATTTATTTGACAGAGCACAAGCGGAGGGAGGAGCAGAGGCAGAGGGAGAGGGAGAAGCAGGCTTCCTGCTGAGCGGGGAGCCCGATACAGGACCCAGTCCCAGGACCCTGAGATTATGACCTGAGCCGAGGCAGACCCTCAACAGACGGAGCCACCCAGGCGCCCCAAGAGAAAGAAATCTTAAGAGTAATTTATTTTTCTCCCTCCTCCTGTCTCTGAGTCGGGTGTTCAACTGTGGACACACACTCATTGATTTGCGCTTCACCCTTCAGTGCCTTGCAGTCTCCTTACCAAGGGACTGGAAACGTCTGCACCCATTCGGAGGTGGGCGACTGCTGGTCCTAGGGGAAAGGAGAGGGCTCTCAGGCAGTTTTCTTTCTTTATGGTTTTTTGGGCCTGCATAGTTTTTTGGTTTGTTTGTTTTTAACTCCTTTTTTTTTTTTTTAAGTATAATTAACATGCAGTGTTATAGAGGCAGTTTTCTTTTTCCTTCTACTGCAACTACATCTTTGGAACATGAACACATGGGCCGGCATAAGGGACTCCCTTCCTTGGGTACTCCTGCCCTGACTTTCTCAAGGTTACGCAGAGCACATTTTTGCCTCTCTCTGCGGGGGTGCCCGTTAGCACCCAGCATCAACACCTGGCCACTGTGGATTCTCCCAGGCTGATTTGCCTCCTCCCACTCTGGGTTGCTGGGTGACAGGGGGGAAAGGGGTGGCCAGGGTTGTTTCACAGAACTTTGAGCTGCACGGTGGAGAGGGGAAGGGAAGTGACACAGGGTTAGGAATAGGAATCATCCAACTGTGTCAACTCGTTCACTACAACTGTGCCTCTCTCGCCAGTGCAAATGCTTCTCAGATCTGGGAGTTGCCATTTTTCAGAGGAGGGAAGCAAGTGGTGGAATGCCTAGAAGAAACAAAACTGCCTGTCAGTCACAGCCTCATTGGAAGTCTTGATTCTATTCCTTGCTTCACAACCAATTGTGGGTTGTGCCATATGCAATTTGTTACTAATTAGAGTCCCAAGCTAATTCAGTTAAAAAAAATAAATTAGAAAAACCTGTAGGATCACTCCTACGTCCATACATTCTGATAGCTTCCTTGAAGGAAAAAGAAAATTAGGTTTAACTAGGTGAGTGAATTTGTCTGTACCTTGCATCTTATTTCCTATGAACTCAGAAGGCCCATATCATAAATGTTACACCCATGGGCATCTCAAAAACTAACGGCTTTGCAGTATTTAGCAAATTGTGATCACCCTGCCTCTATCATTTGCTTAAACCAGCTGAGGAGCATGCCAAAAATGCAGATTCCTGGGCCCAGTCCAAAATACTGAGGGTGGCATTCTGAAATCTACATTTTTAATAAACGTTCTCTTCATAGCTATCATGGCTTTCCTTCGAAGCATAGCTGACAACATTTCTCTTTTATAAGGGATTAATTAAGTCCTTCAACTTCCTCTATAGTCTCTGAATCCATTTTCTTTAGCTGCCTCCAGCACCCAGAGAAAATGCACATACTTTTTTTCAGTTCTCTGCAAATAGTCTAAAATGTTCGTGGTCTGTGTGTTCCCAGGTCTAGGAAAGAGACTGGCAAACTACAGTCCTCAGGCTAAATCTGGCCTGCTGCCTGTTTGTGTAATAAAGTTTTATTGGAATGCAGTCATGTCATTTTGTTCACATATTGTCTACGGCTACTTTTATATTGCAAGGCACAAGTGAGTATTTGCAACAGAGACCATATGGCCTGTGAAGCTGAAAATATTTCCTATTTGGCTTTTTGTATAAAAAGTTTGCCGAGGGGCTCCTGGGTGGCTCAGTTGGTTAAGTGTCTGCCTTCGGCTCAGGTCATGATCCCAGGGTTTGGGATCCAGCCCCATGTCGGGCTCTCTGCTCCGCTCCTGTTTCTCCCTCTCCCTCTGCCTGCTGCCCCCCCCGCCCCCGCTTGTGCTCTCGCTCTGTCAAATAAATAATATCTTTAAAGAAAAAAAAAGTTTGCTGAGGGGCTCCTGGGTGGCTCAGTAGGCTAAGTGTCATCCTTTGGGTCAGGTCATGATCCCAGGGTCCTGGGATGGAGCCCCGTGTTGAGCTCCCTGCTCAGTGGGGAGTCTGCTACTCCCTCTCCCTCTGCCCCTCCCCCTGCGTGTGCTCTCTCTCTCTTTCTCTCTCAAATAAATAAAATCTTAAAAAAAAATCTTTAAAAGTTAGCGTTAAGGAGTGAGGTCCTTAGCATCTTCAAAAGCAGGATGGGAGATGAGGGGTTGCTGCTTGTTTACAGGGGCAAGAGAAAGGGGAAGGAGAATCAGGGCAGCGGTTGCAGGAATCGATTTTCCTGCGGGCCCTCCTCACATCCTGCAATGCCAGCATGCTGAGTTTATTCCCCCCATCGATGACTGGTAGACGCCCTGCCACACACAGTGCTAGAGGAGGTGACTTGCCCCTTTCTCCAGGAGATCATTAGTCCCAGGGGGGATGGAGCAGTCTGGCATCAAGGTTAGAATCTTGTGGAACACCATGAAGTAGAGGGAAAGAGTTCTGATAAGATGTGGCAGACTTGGCTCTCAGATCTTTCCTACAAAAATTGGCTATGTACCTTAAGGCCAGTCACCACCCCTTTGAAGGCATGACTTCCTCATCAAAACAAGTCTACATCTTTAAAATGTCAGAACCAGACTGGATTTTAGATATAACTAGCTCAGTGGTTTCCAAATCCAGTTCCAAGAACCCCTGTGATCCTTCAGAGGTGCCTCAGGATCTTCTGAAATGTTTAAGGGATGGGCAACGGGCAGATTCTGGGCATCCCACTGATTGAACCAGCACAGACGTTTTATTTATTTACGGTGGGAGAGTGTTTTGAAGTGATAACTAATATGTTCCACATCGCACCCACCAATACTCATACACTTTCTCATATCCAAACACACAGGACATAGTCTACCTTTGCCTTAGGGATGGATTGTCTGATACAATAAAGAGAACAAAGACATCAACTCTTGGCTTTTAAGTTTGAAAAATCTAGATCTGTGCTGTCCAATATCTGGCTATCTGAATTTGTGTCAATTAAAATTAAACAAACAGTTCATTGGTCATACCGGCCACATGCAGCTGTGGCTACCATAATGAACGTGTCCATTATAGGAAATTCTGTCAGACAGTGCTGATCTAAGCCCTAAGAGTACTTGGGGTATACTGGATTAGCCTGAATTAGTAACCTTCCTCCTCCGAAGATTTTTCCTGCTGGGTAAAATATTTAAAAGGATCATGAAGGGAGTTGAGACACAGATGGGCACAGGATAGAGACCCCTTTCTTCACTTCTCTCTGCCAAGTACCAGGACTGGACATGGATGGAATAAGGGGAATGATAGAAGCAGAGGTCTGAGCAGACATACTCTGCCAGGTGGAGCCAAGTGAGGAGGCCACGTCTCTCAGAATTCCCTTTGCTCTATCCTGGTAAAGGAGCATCAGAGAAGAACGGATTCATGGAGGCAAATAGCAGCCTTGCAGGAAAGATAGTCTTTGAGAGTTTCCCAGAGCCTCTGAGGAGCAAGGAAGTAGAAGGATCATTTCCTGTGCTGGGCAGAATTCCAGGGAAGAAGGAGGTTGGATGGAAAGAGGTGGTTGTCTTATTGGATGCCAAGGTAGACAGACTTAAGTGCCATGAACTAGATTCCCATCACTTCCTTCTGTATGTGCGCATCACTTAAATATTCTGGAGCTTGGATGCAGCCCTGGAAAGAGGGTAGGGAGACGCAGAAGGGCCCAAGATTTCGTTTTTGTGGAAAGTGGGCATGTGAGAGGAATTGTTATATATACTGATGTTTGCAGACTGAGTTTATATCCACTATGTATTTCTTATGTTTGTCTTGTACAAAAACAATCCTGCTGCTAAAAATAATGAAAGGCTGTATGTGAGCCAGCGACCAATGTTTCTTGCATCTAAGGGTATCCTGTTGGACACAATGTGTCTGGGGTAACAGGTAGATGTAGGAAGCAGTTTTAGACCCCTCGCTGTTTTAGATGAAACATAGGGTGTGGAAAGGTGACAGGATTCTCTGGAACTTGCCCTAACTCCCCTCCTGAGGAGAACAAGAGGCATGATGAGTAAATGACAGAGAAAGTGCTCTGTGCTTAAAAGCAGAAGCACACCAAGAGGGAACACGCCCCCCTCAAGCTTAAAGCCCTGCTTCGCTCCACAAGAAAATGAGCAAACGGTGAACAGGTACTAATAAGCAAAAATGCATCACCTTCTTAGTGAAAGCACTGTAGCCTTTGTGCTTCTAGTGATGACATTCTCTGACTATAGGAAGATGCCTAAGGAAACGGGAGCTCCAGCTTCCATTATCTGAGCACACCCTCTCTCTCTGTGTTCCTGAAAATTTCTTAAGTTATTTATGGTCACACCAGCCACAGTTTGATCACCCTGGACACCCATCTTTTGGTGCGGAGCTGCACAAATGTCCAGGTGCACACAGGCATGGCTCATGTCAGCACGCCTTACAAGAAGGTCCTGAGAACCAGGGCTTTGGGGTGAGTTCTTCCATGAGGCCCACATGCTGGTATCCAGGGCGGTCTGTACCTCAGCAAAGTTGGCCTTGGGGTTTCATTTACTCCATGAGGATAAAAAATGGTTTGTTCTTTGTTAAAAAAAAAAAAAGGTTGTGTTATGTTAGAGCTCTATTAAAAAATGGGGGAGTGAAATTTTCATTTAGAGAAAAGTGATTGTAAGACTAAAGATTTTCCCAGGCCCTTATGTTCTTTAGCGACAGCTCTAGACCTCTGGGTTGGAGGCTGATAGCATTGAGAGGAAGCTATGGTAAGCTTTCCCCCAAAGGCTTCTAGGAACCTAAGGGACTTCTAAGCTCACTGGGAAGTCTCTCTCTCTCCTCATTGCTCCCCTCTGTTTTCTTTCCTTCCCACTCCTAGCTACCTTCTCTCATGGTTGTCTTCTGTAATCTTCACCCTGCCTCCTGTGCCGCAAGCTCTCAGACTCCCCCACCATACTAAAGGCCATGTCTGCAAGGTTCTAGCAGAGATAGCAAAGCTTGGGTGGGTGTGTTGGTGTGAGCAAGGGAGCCAGAGGCTGGATTTTCTACCCACATTTCACCCATCTCTTCGGACAGAGGGGAGCAGGTATCCTAAGGGCAGGTGCATTTTTGGAAAGAGATGAAGGACTGAATTCAGGGAAAGGGAAAAAACTGTTTTCTCTCCCCAGTGGAAACATTTCTATCCTGAAGGTGGAGAATTGTATTCTCCCAGAGGGTCACATTGGGTGCATCCTGAGCTAAGGGCCACATGCATGCTCCTTTATGTATCCTCAAAACCAGCTCTGAGGTAGCCATATTTATTCTTCTTTTATGAGTAACCCGTGGGAGGATCAGAAAGGATGATCAGTCACGCAGCTGATAAGCCTCTGAGCCAGGAACTTCATTCCAAGAGCTGAGTACTGAATGTGAATGCAGCACTGAGGTCTAGCAACTGGGAGACTCCAGGATGGTGCGTCCACCCTGGGAGGAACAGAGGTGTTGGAAGGGGCTGTGATAACAGCTTGTGCTTATCGTGCCTTATCTCATGAGCTACAGGGCTGGGATCCCATTGAGATTTTCGAGTTTGAGTCCCCTTCTAATAAACTATACTTCCCCAATGTGAGCTGTGGGCAGACACACTTTCTCTAACTTCAGGAGGCAAACTTTCCCAGTGGGGAGAGAAAGCTGTCGGTCACAAACCTCTCGCTGGGCAGTGGGAGCGGATATACTTTTCCTGCCAGAAGTTGCCAGAAGGGCTGTGAGACTTTAAGGTTGACTAAGCCGTAATCCTACTCTAGATCGAACTGCTGCTTCCGTTTCCAGAGCAACAGCGCGGAATTGGGAGAACATACGTGTTATCAGATTTGGACAGGGAGGCGAGCAGCAGTGTTTGTCACTGGGAACGGAGTGTGACACAAACAGCCTGGGCTCCATGCCTTGCCCAAGCTGTCACACGCACCCCATCCTCCAGAAGCAAACTGATAGCAACCCAGAATAAACCACCCCCTGCTTGTCTTTAAAGAACAGTAGCAGAGGAATGGGGTCTGGGCAGGGGGAAGGGGGAGGAGACAAAATGAAGAGAAGACACAAACCGAAGACACAGTGCAGTTTCAAGCAGTTCCTACCTAGGCGTCTAGAATTCTCACAGGGCCAAGGGACTAGAGGCTGACTGTGGCTCCTGAAATCTCCAGACACACCCAGATCCCACCGAACTAGAAGACAGTCGGTGCAACGAAATGACTTCTCACTAGGACATGGCTCTTCATAAATGGTGCTGGTGCTTTTTCAGAGAAGAGGTCTGAGTGGAAGGGTGAGACAGGGCAAAAAGTGTTGGAAGTTTCAGAATGCAACCCTTCCTCCTTTGCTGGCCCCAAATTCAGAGAAGGATGTTAAGAAGGGACTTCTTTGGATACAGTTCTGAAATCAGTCAGAGAGTTAAGAGGATTTAAAAAATTATCTTGGATCCATCTGGAATCTTAAAGAAACAATCACTCAAAGGAGTGAATTCAGATAATTCCAGCCCAGTAATGGAAGAAGCAACTTGGGTTCCTAAGTGCCTGGATCATTCTGGAAGGTCATACTTCCTGCATGTCTCCTCCAGCACCTCTGCCCTGTGGTAGATTCTGTAGACATGATGTGCAAGAGACCAAATCAAGGGGGTCCAGAGAAAAGTGAAGACACTCAAATTTCCCTGGAACAGATGGTAAATTCTTCACTCTTTTCTTGTCTTTGATTTTGTTTTCTCATGAGTTCCTTCTGTAAGATGCACTGTGGGTAATCCAGGAATCCCATTCCTACCTGGCAGAGCCCAGGCACGTAGGAACCCGGACTTCTCTGTGGCAAAAACCCCAGGGGATGGCTGAGACCAACTTTCCTCTTGATAGAGAGGGAAGCACACAGCTCTGGAGGCCTCCCAGAGTCACGGTATGCAAATAATTCAACAAATGGTCTAACAGCAATGTTGTCAGAAAAAGAATTTCCAATTCTATCACCATGGTGACAGCTCATCAAAAAAAAAAATCTAAATCTAAAAATTGCCTTCTTTTGGCTGATGAAAAATAATAAATAGGGCTTCTGGGGCTTGTATTTGCATTAGCCCTCACTGCCACCCCCAACGCTCCCCACCTCCACCCTCATATCTGGCTGGATCCTCACACAGCTTCGGCCACCTGTGCTTCCCCAGGATGCACTTGAGCCCAGGAACTTAAAACAGGAGTGGTTTATTCCCCAAACTCCCAGATTCCCAGTCTGCCCCCTCTCCCCATGCTCTTGCTGGCATTCATTAACCCTTGACCCCGGGTTTATCAGCTGTCCATAGCAATTTCACAGACAGGGCATTTCTGGAAATAGCTACGAGCTCCAGGTTGTGGCGACTCCAGGGATGGAGTACTCATAGGAGAAGAAGAGAGGAGAATGTCCTGAGGGTCTGAGGCAGAAATGGGCACTTGTAACTTCCTTCTGTCTTAAGGGCAATGCCACAGCCCAACTGTCATATTAAAAACTGGACTGTTTAAGTCTCCAAAGCATCTTGCAACAGACAACATGGATACTTTGCCATTTCTAGAACTGTGATCCAAGCAACTGATGAAAGAGTGCAGTTTCCAGGAAGCGGGGCCAGGAGCAGCAAGATGTCGTTGCGGCGGCACTGTGGCATCTTGTAGGGACAGGCACATACCAGGGAGCACCTGCCATCCAGTGCAGATGAGTGGATGCTGACATGGCCACACAGGGGAACACTGCAAGATTAGGATGAACAAACAACTGCATATCTATGGCTACTGATGGGGAGAGATGCCCATGATATGTCCTAAGCAAAAAATCAGGCTACAGAACGACATACATAGTGTAATCCTATTTAAGATATATATTTATGTGCATACACACATAAAAGAGTAGAAGGCTATATACCGAAGTGTTAATGACTGTTACCTCTGGAAGTTTCTTCTTTTTATCTTTATGAAATTTTGGTGCCTAAAGCAATATTTTTATGTGGTGAATTTGTATTAATATCATAATCAGGAAAAAAAACCCCACAAAACCCTAAAGTGACTTTAAGAGGGACTTTTCAAGAATAAGAGATAGGGATCAGGTATCTACTCTACCAGGCATTGTGGTGGGAGGCAAAATGAAAGGACCATATGGTCTGTGCCCTTAAGGGACTAGAAGTCTAAATGAGGGGATGCAAGAAATCATCACTAGGTCCTAGATCTTTAGGAGTAAATGAGCTAAACATTCAATGATGCTGGATCATTTTCACATAGGTAGACAGACATAGTTTGGTGGTGAAGAGGGAGAGGTCATCTAGATTCCCATCCCATATGGATGTGATCCTAGATCAAGCTGCTTATCTGCCTGGAGGCCTAGTTTCCCCATCTGAAAGTGGGGTTAATAACAGGAGAGGTGGATCCATGCCACAGGATTGCCGTGAGGTTTCAAGGGAGTAAAGACAGAGCACAGTGCCTGCAGGGGGACAGTCAGGAAACGCCAGCTATTACTAATGACTTCGCCAAGGGCTCTGGGAAAGCAGGTGTGGGCTCAGCATAGACGTAGGAAAGCACTTTGGCATCACGTCTCCTGATGCCAGTGGTCATCTACCTTCTGAAAAAGACCCTTCCTTTAGCTTAAGTGCTGAAAGAAGTTTTACATTAAATGGCATTCATTTTCCCGGGGAACACGGGAAGCCTGGCCCACACCTCCCTGGCATGGTGCGGTATTTATCATCGTGCTTAAATCTGTGGGTGACCTAATCTGTTGATGAAGCCAATCAATGGCTCCCCCCACCTCAAGCAAATGACTTGCTCCCCTCCAATCAAGAGGCACCTTTAATCTGATTCCTTTCCACTCAACTCTCCACCATGACCCACATGTCATTTCATTCCTCCTTTCCCCTCCTGCAAGTAATCAGCCTGGTCCAATTTGCTTGTATAAACAGGAGGCCTAGGTGGGGGGACGTCACTTGGCCATGGCAGCTCTGCTTTTTATACATCCCCCCGCCTTGTTTCCTGAGACCTTTCAATAGAGCCAGACTTGGAGGAGAGTTATATTAAACAGTTTGACTCCAAACCTAAACAGCCCCCGAAGCATTAGTGGTTCAAAGATCTCCTGGTGCATTTATGAAAAGCCATTGATCTGGGAAGAGGTGTTAGCGGACTTGAAATGCACTAAGAAAACCCCTTTGCTGGCAGGAGGCAGAGTGGTTTCCATTAAGGATCTGCCCTTTATCTTGTCACATCACTGACCTGCACAGGCCGAGATGGGTATTTCCCCTTGCCTTGAGAGGAGGTTGCCTTTGGTTAGAAGCTGTGATAAGAAAGCCTTCATTTTTGAGACAGACACAAAGGACAGAAGTGACTTGCTTTTCTGAGTCTGAACCCCAAATCTCCTTTAAATTCTAACTTCTGTGATCACCTCTGATGTATATGAGCCTTGAGAACACCATGGGTCATTTCCCCAGTGTTTGGTTCTGAGGACTTGGGGAAAAAAAAATGCAAACCCTGGGACATCAGAGCTTTAGGAACTTGAAATACTACCTAGAACAGGGTCCCTTCCTCAACCCAGAGGACCGCTTACCAGGTTCAGAACAGTGTAGACTGCCTTAAATCCCCCTTCTGCTGCTTACTACTGGGTGAGCTGAGATGCATTCTTTCCAGTCTCTGCCATGATCTTCTCAAGTAGAAACTGGGTCTGATGACCTCAGGGGGTTGTTGTAAGGATTAAATATGGTAACACATGTAAAGTGCTTTGCACAGAGCTTGGCATAAAGTTGACACTTGATAAATGCCAGCTATTATTATTGCTTGTTATTACTATACTATTATTTACACAGTCTAAAAATTATAAGCAACATTTTGCATGTCATGCACATGTGCATTTTCCTGGGAAGAGGTCTATATACTTAATTTTCATGTTCCCCTTTAGGGGTAGAACCGCTAATCCAGCTAGGCTTTCTCCTTTAATTGATGAGTAAAATCATGCCCAGAGGGTTAGAGTGTTCTTTCCATAATCACATGGTAAGACAGATGCGAGGCCAGAACTAAAACCTAAAATCTGTTGATTCACTGTCCGGTGCTTTGCAACATTCTGGAAACAATAGCCAAAGTAGCTCAAGCCTAACCCAGTGTTGCACAGAAGAAGGGACCTATAAATACATGTGAGACAGGACTGGACACATACTGAAGGGGTTAAGGCAGAGGGAATGTTCAGGGGTCTGGAGGTGTGATGCCTATGGAATTGCCAAAACTGCTTGACAACAATAACTCGACACAGAGGAGGTGCACGAACCAGAGTGAAGGGGGAAAGGGTGGGGGCCACCAGCAAGAACCTGCCCCACTTCCAGACTCCTTTGCATTTCCCATGTATAGCAAAGCACATTTATCCCATAAGCTTTATAAAATCTAAGAGAATATGAACATTTGACCTAGGAAATAAATAATTCTGAAGTTCTGAGTGATTGTACCTCCATTTCCCAGAAGGTGCAGCCCCAGGATTTTGAGGTTTGCATTCTTTTTTCTTTGACCAGTTTCTTTAAAATACTTTGACTTTCCCAGGTTCAGTGGTTCTTGAAGTGCGTCTTGGGACCGCCACCATCAGTATTACTGGGAAACGTGCTGGAAATGCAAGTTTGGGGGACCCCCTTAGACCCA
Organism: Ailuropoda melanoleuca; assembly: GCF_002007445.2. NCBI lineage: Eukaryota > Metazoa > Chordata > Mammalia > Carnivora > Ursidae > Ailuropoda > Ailuropoda melanoleuca. The sequence goes on along the minus strand of NC_048220.1, from coordinate 89,819,514 downwards.
CTGAATCAGAGAGTCTGGGGCAGGGCCTAGGAACGTGCTTTCGGAGGGTCTCCAGGTGACTGTGAAGCACGCTCGACTCTGAGGACCATTTATTTTTAGGCCACTGGTGTGGCAGAGAGACCTAGCAAGGAAAGAGAGCTTGGAAACATCTTCCAGAAATTTGAATCCCTGGAATACTTTTTTTTTTGGTATGAAATAAACTGAAACTAAACTAGTAACCTAGTTCCTCTTGTATTTTGCAAACAAGAGATCTCGGAGGGAAGTGGAAAATAAATTTCAAGGCCTTTCATCTCAGTTACAATGCCATGTTCATTTAGCATTGTGTGGGGAGGAAGGGAGGGAGGGAAGGAGGGGCAGCAGTTAGGCTTGTAGAGGAGAATACACAATTCCAATGGAATCCACTGTAATTTAGGGGCAATTAGCGTCTGCACATTCTCCATCCATGAGGCTCCATTAATCCAGTTAATCCTTATCTTCCAATCGAAAACAAACACCCTTGATTGTACTTGGGATCCTTTTAACACGTTCTGCCCACCTGGATGCTGTCCTCTGCCTTGTAATCCAGAGCTTTTAGGAGCCACTTCAGCTCCTGGGAAGGGGGGATGACCCACCGTCTTGGCTGGGTCCTCCCAGCCTCTTGGAAATAAGCCCTGTCCCAGGCTGCACCCTCGCCTGAAGCACGCGTTCTCTGGCGAGACCTGCCCTCTCCCTGTCATTACTCAAGTCGTTCTTGGTACTCCCTTGCTATTCTGGGCAGCTGTCCCTGACAGCTTCTTGACTTCCCCTTGCCTAAGTAATGCAAGCGCTTGGATAATAGTAATGCATTGCTAAGGCAATTTGCTGTTTCCCGTGGCCTTTCTTATTTGTGTCACATGATCCTGCAAACTACTGCAGTAACTACTGCAGTAGTTTTTGCCTTTCTCCACTTCCCCACCCACTCTCACACCCTCTGCAATTTATAGGTGGGGGCCACTGAGGCTTCCTGGGGTTACACGACCTACCAGAGTCCCACAGTTAGTAACTGGATGACAAGGTAAGTTCAAGCTCAGGTCTCCAGATTCAAAGGTGAAGATCTTCCTGCTACGGAACATTGTCTCTTTCTGTCGATGCACCTAAATCCATAACGCTGATGAATAATGCATTTGTTCTTTCACTGTGTTTATGTCTTTGGGATGACTTTGTATCTATGAAAATCACTGCGTCTTCCTTCATTTCAAAGCCCTTAAGGAGAAGAAATCATATCAGGCTCAAATAATAATGTAAAGTGCTTCTACCTATTCAAAATATTTTCATTTTATCTTACTTTGTCTACAAAACAATTCAATGAGTTAAATAGGATAAGCAGTATTATACTTATTTTAATGGTAAGGAAACTAAAATTAGGCCAATAAACGCAACTTACTGGCTCAGAAAGTAGAAAGTAGTATCATTGGGAATAAAATACAGATTTCTAACTTCTGGAGCTGTATTTATCTACTAGACGTGTGGTTTTAACACACTGGGTTCTGAGAGCAGCAGAATTCTTATATGCTGCCTCGGAACTTCTGGGGGAGCCAGGGAAAGATGGGGCTGGCAGGGCTCTGGGGATCCTAGCCTGGGTTTAACTAGAACGTTCCCTCCCTTAAAAAGCAGCTTGGAAACTGCTGGTAGGTTGTCATTTCCTGCACGGAGTACCCAGCATGGTAGTAGTACTAGTCAGGTATAGACGGTAGCTTCGGGATGGTGCAGCTGCAGGGGGTCCTGATCCGCCTAGACGTTCTTGCAAACACTTATGACGTCCTGACTTGCTCTCAGGGTAGGAGGTGAAAACTGCACCCTGTCCTCAGACAGGGTAAGCTGCCCTTCAGCCTTTTCATATTCTGTTCATGAATTCAACAAATATTTGTTAAGCAGGGGCTACGGACTAAGTTCTGTGCTAGGGTCTGGAACTAGAATGGTAGGAAAACCAACATGGCGGTGACCCCGCCTCTGCACTCCTGTAGCTGCGTACCAATAAATAATTCCAAAACATAGGAAGAGCTATTACGGACAGATCGGTCAGCGGCACGGAAGAAACAGGGGGGGTGGGGGAGGGGAAAGGTAGGGAATTCCACCCCATGGAGAAAGCACTGAAGTGAGGTTTTCTTGGCAGGGTAGAGCGAGAGGGAGAGCATCCCCGTTGCGTGGAACAGCAATGTCTAGATATGGAGCAACAAGAGTGTGACCTGTTTGAGGGGTGTCCAGGAGGTGAGCTGGACCACAGTGTCAGGCAGAGCAGGGCTCAGGATTTACGCAAAGCAAAGTGGACAGCTATTGCAGAGATTTATGTAAGGAGTGTCATGATGGACTGACTGGTTTTTAAAGATGATTCTGGCTACCGTCCAGACCAAAAAGGTCAGGAGTATAAAGTGAAGAGACGTTTGAGGAGTCTCATCAAGGTGGTTTCGTATCTAGGTAACCTAAGTGGCCCAATTAATCTCTAATACTGGAAGTAACCCTGAATGCTCTTGAGTGGGGAGCAAGTTATCAGGAAGGAAATCCACAGTCACACAGTGAGAGGAGCCCTTGAGAGATTTTATAACTCCACGCAGAAGACTTTAGAACAGGAGTGGTAAAGCATAGACAGTTCTACTTCAGGTTTAGATGGCCAGTTTCCAGTCTTGCTCTACCACAAGTTTTCTATGTAGCATGAGGCAGGCCATCTAACTAACCCCTAGGCCGCATTTTCCCCAGTTGGACAAGGGGCTCCTAACCTAACCACAGCTAGTTATCAGGCAACCTGATTACACAACGTAAGTGCAAATGCTTTGTAAATGGTTAGGCATTCTTAAAATGCAGGATGCCATTATCGTTAACCATGTCGGCATACACAAAGTAATTATAATTAGAGTTCTGAGTAAATATGGAGTAGCATTTTTATCTCCAATTACATCCCAAAAGTAAGTTACGAGACACCAAGGAGTTTATGTTCTCAGATGGGTTAGAAGTTTCAACATGTTCTACCATAAATGCACCTTTATTTTTTCAATGATACAGGTTACAGAATTACTCAATAATTTTATTCTTTAGAATCATCACATTTACTCAGAATTATGATTACAATCATATTTGCTTCATACTCTATTACCCAAACCTTAGTTGTTTATGTTCCAAAGTCATACTTTTAAACCCATAAATATGTAAATATTAACTTGATATTTTATTTAAATTGAATTGATATACATTCCCTTCCACTTTTAGTTTTAATGAATTTAAACCTAAAGAATATCACTTTGAAATATTTTTTTCCTAATTCACATCACAATAGTTGGAAGACTGTTAACATACAAATAATCTAAACTATCTAACAGGATCTCACATAACACCAGCAGTAACCACTATACTTAGGAAGTAATAGCTTATCCCATTCATATTTCAGGAACTTTTTTCAATATCAAAATTAATAGGGCCTTTCCCTAGCCCACAGGTTCGTAACATTAGAATCATCTGGAGAGCTGTTAAAACTCTTGATGCCCAGCTGGATTGCAGATTAATTAAATCAAACATTTCCAAGCATGGGACCCTCAGTATTGTTCCAAGTTCCCTGGGATGATTCTCATGTGAACCCAGGTTCACTGATCTACAGAGAATCACTGACCTACATTCTTAGGTGCCTTCCAGGACTGCCTGGGCCTCCTTGGATTGGCCAGATATTAAGGACAGACTACATGGGGAGAACCTGACAGTAGGGGAGTCAATCGCTGTTTTTGTCTCATTCAGAAGGGAATGGCTATCTGGATAAAGACAATAGCGGTGCTACTACTGATAGGTGATATGAAGTGAGGGCTAACTTTATGGCAGGTACTCCTCCAAGTAGCTTATAAGAATTCTTTCATTAGTATTCATAGCAACACAGCAAAGGAAGCACTGGAACAATCTGTTTCTGAGATGAAGCATCTGAAGCCCAGAGAGGTGTAGTGCCTTGGCCAAGGTTACACAGGAAGTAGTAAGTGACAGAGCTGGAATGGAGGGTCCTTTAAAGCAACCCCAAGTTTCCCTCCTTTCATATGGCTTCCTACTTAAACTGGATACCTTAGGGCCTAGAATGCTATTACACAGACCAGAATCTCCTTTCTCTGTGCCTTTTTATTAGACTTCTTTCCCAATCCCTAATTTTGCAGATGAGTACATGGTATTGATGTGAAAATGAAGACCTGTAGAGGTTGCATGATTTCCCGGGCCATACAACCACCTCCATGCGTGGTCTTGTGAGAGTCCCCTAACTTCTCCTGGACATGCTTCTTCTCATTTCTGCTGCAACAATAACCGCCTCTGCCTCATAACCACGAAGGTTAGAAGAAGAAGAGGCATCCGAAGTGTTGGGGTCCCCACAGCTCCTTGTCCTGGAGAAGGCCCCATGGGGAGGGAAGGATGGTTCCCAGCAACCCAGAAGTCACTTTTCTCCTTTGGAGGATCCAGTTACACCCAACAGACTTCAGTCTGAGTAAACAAAACCAGATGAACACACCTAGGGGATCTTCGAGCCCAGGCTCAGGTTTTAGCGCCCAGCTACGGGGAGGTGAGAAGAGCCTGTCGTTTTCTAAAAGAGAGAGGAAGAGACCACCCTCCAATTATGCAGCAGATTTTGCTTCACAGTTGAATAAAGGGCATGAAATCGGATGTTTTTCAAGCTCAGAATAAAGCAGTGGAAAATCCACCTCCCTTCTCCCTCCATAAAGAACATCTAACGCATTGCATTTAATTTCCGAATAGGGCAATGTTCTTTTTAAGGGAAATGTTAAGCAGGGATTAAAGACGCGATGGGCTGTGTAACTCTATCCTCAGCCCTTTCATTGTTAATAGTAATTTTTTTGGCGGCGTCTGTGCAGAGATGTGGGAAAAACCAAAGTCTTATGTAAATGAGAATTGACACACTGATAAACCAAGCGCCAGACCTGAGGTCTTAATTACACAGGAGTCTAGATGTCAAAGTGAATGCAGCTTATTGACGTTCAGAGATTTCACTCAGTATTAAGTTGGACGACCTTCTTCCGGGAGCAGAGAGCAAAGCGCAGGTTTCTCATTACTCAGGGCCACGTTCACAAACGGCAAAGGGCTATGTTCATGCCTGGGCACTTTTCTGGATGGAATATGTCCCTGAGCTCTGACACCCTTGCCTGCTTGCAGTGGCATAAGGAAAGCAAGGTGTTTGCAGGTGTTTCCGGCTGTGGAGTAAACGGCTGCTAATTGACAACAGTTCTTAAAAGCAAAGGTCTCTAATGGCATCTGGCCCTCTCCCCTCCCCTCTGCACCGCCTTCCCTGCCCATTTGGTGTCATTTGTGGCCTCTGAAGCACTGTCAAGGCATTATCTCATTTCAACACCGAATACTCTGATGAGATACATGAAAGCATTAGTAGCTACTTTTTAAGGCTGGGAAGCCTGCAAGGTCAATAATTAACGAGCATTTATGTTGCTGAAGATGACACTTGGGGGGCGTCTCTAGCTCACACAAGGCGCTGCCGGCAGACTGGAGTGTAGTGGGGTTTGTACCTCCTGGCCTGCGGCTCTTTGCATTAGCTTGACACTATGGCCATTATCCTAGGGGGTACAGGCTGTGTTTTTAAAAGAGGCTTGGGCAGAACCTAACAGTTCTCAGTGGGTGTCAGGGTCTTTGCCTTGAAACAGAAAAATAATACATGGTTTCCTTCCACTTGTACTAATTAAAGTGTCAGGATGGAGCCCCAACACTGATTTGACACATGACACGACGTCCTGTGTAATCTGACGTGTCTTGCGCTGACATCAAAGCCCCGTCAAGGAAAATGGAGTGGGATATTTAGTGCGTGCCCGTTGCAGTGTGACATATAACTCCATCCAGCTTTATTCACAGGCCCTCGCTCACCAGGAGATTAACCCGTCAGGCCGCTGAGTGAGAAGGGACGGAGCAGACCCCGACAGGAGGCCCGAGATGCAGGGGAAATCCAAACAAATCCACCTGATCAGGGAAGACTCTCCTGACACCTCGTCCTCCTGTGGACATCTGTGCCAAGTGCTGTCACAGCCACTGATGTGGCACTGGGTCATTTATGACTGCCTTATGACGTTATTTCTCACTGTTGTCTTTGCATTGTTGTTCAACAACTTTGTGTAATTGTCTCTTCTCACCCCAAATAAACCTCAGCACCCCAAATAAACCAAAGGGAAGGACTAGCTTTGGTACGTGTCTGTCCTAGCAAACATCTCTAGTGATTCCATGAAGCTAGCTAGCTCTTTCTGTTTTTGTTTTTGTGTTAATTTTCGATCTATCATGCACCAGTACTTTTGTAGAATACAATAAAAATGAAATATTACAAGAATGAACACGGATATGGATGTCTTAGCAGTGTCAGACTATGCTGTGTCTAAATGTTTACTCTTAATTTCTGCATTTATCTGCCCCAGACCAGGACGATAGAGTTTGCCAACTGGCACAAATCTGTGGACCGCACTTTGAGTAGCACTAAACCAGAACACTGGGATGCCTGCAACAGTGTGGAACATAAGGGAGCTCCTTGCTATGTAACTGTTGATTGAATAGATATGTAATGTATAGATAACATATGTACACACACATTATCTCTCTACCTGATATATTCATGTCAAACATAGCTATATGCACATACATCCAATTAAATTATACTTTACACTGTACGTATAATTAGAAGATAGGATTACAAAACGGACACTACCTATACCTAGGAGGAACAGGGGCATTTGAGCTAGCAAGTTGGCACTAAGACCCACTCAATGAAAACGCACACGTGGAAAGCGAGTTATGACTGAGCTATGCCTACCCAGTACTCTGTGTGCTATCTTGGTGGGTCATACTCCTGTTTTACCCAAGGGGCCGTGAAGCTCATTGAGGGTAAGTGATTCACAGCTATTTAGTGATGAGAATAGGATTCAAGAGCAGCTCTCACTCCACACAGCCCATATTCCTTCTGCTGCACCACGTGAATTTGGGTAGCTATGTCTTACTCATGGGTGTGTTCCTACCACCACTTCCAAGCAAAGACAGCTGTAAAATAATCATCAGTGGGCTGGCTGAGGTAGGTTTCAAGTGAGAGCAATTCTACGAATGAGCTTCTAGGAAGTTGACTCCTTAAAAGAAAAGCCTAGAGAAGAGATGACCCCTTCTTTTGCTGGACATTGAAGCATCAGGAGGGGATGGCTGGGATGACCTATGGCCATCTAAGACCCAATTAGAGAATGGTGTCCACGCACTGGGGGAGGCAGAGCACCAAGAGAGCCATGGAGAAGCAGGGCAGCAGCCCTAATAGCCTGCATCTAGGGGATTCCCCCATCTAAAGACTTCCACTGTGTGAAATTAGGATTTTCCCTGCTACCCAAAAGTAGAGCATTCCTATGAAGCCTTTTGTAAGCCGAAGTGGCATAAAGCAAAGAAGAAGTCACCATTTTGTGAAAGCAAAAATCCTCTTTGGATCTCCTTCAGTTAGCAAAAACACGTGCTAAGGTAGGTCCTTCATAAAAGTGATGTGGCATCAAGTGAACTTTCAGAGAGCTGGGAAACCTGTACACATTCCCTTATTAAAACTGATTTGAGTGAAGGTTGTTCTGTTACTTGCAGCCAACGACACCTTGACTAATACAGCCTCCTCACCTAATAGGACACTGAACTCCACAGTCCCTTTTCATTAAAGCCAATGTTTGATTCATAATGTTGGGCCAAAATGTGAAGGAGACGGTCATCTAATGTATGGCAGCAACACACATTTTTCAAATCACCCTTTGAAATGAAATTTAGATGCCTTGAAGGGACCATAAGAGTTGAACTTGAAAATAAAAAAAAAAAACCAAATGAAAGGAAACCCATAGTACACAATATAATTCCTACTGACTACATGCGGGGTTTAGTTCAACTCTCAGGACACAGTACCTCAAGGCATGTGCAATCACAGCCCGTCAGCTCTGTTTAGGAATTCCCCTGCTCCTTCTTGCGTGTTTACACAACTTTAATACTTTTCTATATTGGCTCAGTAAAGCATTTTTCTATTGAGATGGCATTGTTCATCTGTATTTATCCCACAGTGAGGAGCCTCAGCTATCTTAACAGTCCATTTTGGTAACTGTAAAGCTGATAAATTGTGTATAAACAGCTCAAATCCTTCTCAGAAAATAAAACTGGAAAGAAGAGGATTTTGCTTCAGCCATCGAAGACAGTCTTGCATATTTAGAGATTAAGGCTGAGGTGTGGGTTTCTTCTTTCAGCTAAAACCTCATCCCCCCTGCCCTTGACAACTTAATTTCCTGTCCTCTTTGGGAGACAGACGGATGAATATTTAGTGTAGAACATGATTGTGATTAAGCTTCCAAATGTATCTTCATCTGGATTCCAGCTGGTGTGGCATCTCAATTACTCCTCTATCCCCCTACGGAACCGTCTTATTGATGTAGTAAGCTTTGCATGATGGCACTGGATTAAAAATCTCCCAGGACTCTCCAAAACTTCTGACCTCAATCAATTATCCCTTAATGGGCGGGGGCGGGGGGAGAGGTCTTGTGCATACATTATGACCTGAAGGATCCCACCAATAGGCATCCTACCGTTGCCGCTTAGCTACTACCTTCAGAGAACAGAAATCTTTCTAACAGCCGGCTCCTTTCTCCTACTCCCCACCTCTGCAAATGATGATGCATTAAGTGAGGCTCATAGACTGATGAAGGTGGTGATTAATAGGTGTACTGTCGATATGACATGAAGAAGGTTGCGAAGTGTTCAGCTGCCCAAAATTTCGTTACTGGCCCCAACATTCCATATCTGTCACTCTTCCTGTGACTCCTGGTACCTTTATGCCCAAACTAAATTACAGAAGTACAGTGTCATTCTCTGAGTCAATTCTAAATATCTTGGATATGCACATATCGTTTTCGGTATCATTTCTTTGGAGAAGAAGCCCCAACTAATTTACATGGCTCTTTCATTCATGAACTCCTTTTTTCATTCATTCAACATGTACTGAGCTGTGTGTAGGCTGTGTGCTAAACACTGGGCACGGATCTGCAAGCAAGACTGACACAGAACAAGTTCCTTGTTCTCAGGGAACATAGTATAGTGGGGGTGACAGACATGCACATGGCTAATAACTGAGTGTGAACGATGCTGGAAGGAGCCAAGTCCCAGATACTGTGGGGATGCCAGGAGAGGCATCTACCTCAGACTCAGGAGGATGGACAAGGAAGGATTTTGAGAGCTTTTTTTCCCTAATCCATCACATTTGCAGTGGCCTCAGCACTTAGATTATGTTTTCTAAACTAGAGAACAACCATGGGCCTGCCTTCCTCCCTTTCTTCCTTTGTACCTTCCTTCCGTCCTACAAAAGTAAACATCAGGCATGCTTCAATTCTTGTGCTTACAAGCTAGTGAAATATGACATATTTATAAAATGTTGGGGAAGGCAGGTGAAAAGATAGTTTCTATTTTTTTCCTGCTATGAATATATATTACTTGATAAATGGCTATGGATGATTAAATGCTACACCCAATGTTGCAGACAGCATGGTTCCTGAAGGACTTCAGAGAGTGGGGACAATCTGTGTGGAGCAGAGTATTTAGAAAATACTTCCGAAAATGAGAAGGCTGAGTTTGTTCTCTAAGATCATCTAACAGTAAAGCAAGTACTTTCTAATTCCATTAAACAAGACCCTTATTTCCAGCAACCAGACTTATGAGGATAGAATCTCTCAGGAACCCAAGTGGGCTGGTAGAGAGCCTTAAGAATCCTTCTTGGGATAAAAAGAAAAGAAATAAGGAATAAATTAAAAAAATGAATCTCATCCCTCATTCAAATCTTACAGTTCTAAAGAAGGCACTCTCCAAGAAGGAAGCTTGCCTCCCCCACTTGCCTTCTTGATTCAATGGCTGTGTGTACATTGCTGGTACATGACATATGCAAGGAAGATGGAAGAGGCAGGAAGAATTTTTGGTAGCAAAGTGAGATAGGCCAGTTTATAGGGCCTATTGGAGAATTTTCACACTCTCTAGAATCACTCTTTCAGTGACCAAAGAGAAAAGAGAACTCCTCAAATACCTTCATATGGGGATGCTTAAAACAAATCATCCTAAAAAAATCATCCTACACATTAAAAAAAAAAAAATCCCCAGAAACTAGGAGAAGCTGGAATGGTAGGTGGCCTGAAGCACTATGAACTCATGAAAAATTAATTCAATCCTCAAAGTCAGCACCAGTAACGGCTGTTCTACATAACAAAAAGTCCTCAGTCGCATTATTAAAAACATTGCTTTGGAGTGACCAATTAATTTCAAAGGCGCCAGTCTCTGCGTTGGAAGTTATCAAAGACAGATGTGCTAAAAGCATCCTCTCTATCAGCTCCAGTGCCCATCTGCTATCCCAGGGTTCTAACTGACATCCTTATTATGGTTTGAGCACTTTGCTTTCATTTTAACCAAAACATCTTTGTGAGATTTCCCTTAAAAGCCCAATGGAGAACAAGATTAGTGAAACTGGTCTTTTTCTCCCAGGAGCTGGTACCTCCTTCAATCCATAGACCCTGGGCTCTCACACACAGTCCACTCATATCAGGGTTGGGGTGTGTGTGTGTTTGCCTCACCAGCATTTGACAACATGAGAATCAGACCATATTTTTCAGAGACAGGAGATGGGGCCTTAAGATTCTGGATAGGTGTGTCCCATTTTAAGAAATTCTGGTATTAAAAAATGAAATGTATATAAACCTGATAAAGCTCGCAGTGATTCATCCATTTACAAAAGAGGACTCACCATAGGGTTCCTTTAAAATCAGTTTCCTAATCTAGTTAATACGTTTCATTATCCACAACACAAAAACAAAAAGGTGTTTATTCATACCATTTCTGGAACACACCTATTATTTAAATGTACTACTACTAATGGTTTCTCTTTATTGAATGCCTGCTATTTATGCGACTGTCCTGGTGCTGACACTTGACATAAGTAATCTCATTTACTTCTCAAAACAGCTCTGAAACCTACGTATCAGAACTCATCTTATACTAGAGGAAAGTGACTTGCCCAAGGTCATACGGCCAGAGCAGAGCTGGAATTCAAACCAAAGTCTGCTTTGCTTTGCATTTCACTATTCTGGTCTTGTTAGAAATCAGACTGAATTAAAACCTCATTAATATGGGCTGGTTGGTACACATGACCACTTAAATTTACTAGAAAAGTTTGAGTTACAATATATGCACAGATTACCCACAAGTATATACAATGAGTTGATTTCACTCTTTTCTGGAGATCCTTCAGGACTTATTTTAATGATAAGAACAATTTTTAAGTCATAACCCCAACACATAGAAGTAATAGAAACACGCAACTAAAATACATGAAAATACACCATTCCCTGAAGTTGGTTTAATATAACTTAATAATGTGCATATTAAATTCTCTTTTGAAGACACTTTACACTAGCTATGTTCAAGCACAAATTCTTGAATAGTAAGTCTTGATGTGATTATGCTTTGCTTTTAATTTCTTCCAAACAAAGTTGTATATTTTCATTAACCCCTTCATTTGGAAATAAAAAGAAGCACGTGAAAACAATGAGCTCCTTCTCTCCTCTCTCCAGTTGCCCAGGAAAGGAAGGGTGGCAGATTTAAGGAGGACTAGCTATCTCTGATTTCTCAAATTCAGGTCTTAAAATTAGCAAAGAACAGGAATAAGAGGGAGCTTGGTCTTTGGAAGGTCTGTGAATTGGGAGCTCAGTATTGGAATTATGCAGATTCTGGCTGGATTAACATTAAGAAAGATGGAACTATGAGAGATACAAAATATTAAAAATTGTCCATTATTTTTCTTTTTGTTCTAGCAAAAATTCTGGATCCTTGATAGGATAGCTGTGAGAGAAGCATAAAAAGCCTGGAACAGCCAAATTAATATGCATAAGAAAGGGCACCACTTCACATCCAGTAGGCACTAGGATGGCTACTCTGAAAAAAAAAAAAGACAATAACAAGTATTGGCAAGGATGTGGAGACACTGGAACTCTCATATATTGTTGGAACTCTCATACACTGTATGAACACGAATGGTAAAGCCACTAATGGAAAACACCTTTAGTTCCTCAGAAAGTTAAATTCAGAATTAACATATGACCTAGTAATCCCATTCCTAAGTATATACCCATGACAACTGAAAACACACATCCACACATAAAATTAGACATGAATTTCCATTAGCAGCATTATCATAATAGCCAAAAGGTAGAAACAAGGCAAATGCCCATCAGCTGATGGCTAGATAAACAAAATGTGCTCTATCCATACAATGGAATATGACTCAGCCAAAAAAAGGGAATGCAGTACTCTTACATACTTACAGCATGAACGAATTTTGGAGACATTACACTTAGGTGAAAAAGTTAGACACAAAAGGGTACACATGAGTGATTCCATTTATATGAAATGCCCAGAAAGGCAAATCTATAGAGATAAAAGGTAGATTAGTGGTTTCTAGGGCTGTAGGGAGGGAGGGAGAGAGAGAGACTGCTAATGGGTAGCAGGTTGCTTTTTGGGGTGATGGAAATGCTATGGGATTAGACAGTGGTCATGGTTGTACAATATAGTGAATATACTAAAAATTGAACTACATATACTTAAGATGGTGAATATTGTGCTATTTGAATTATATCTCTAGGGGAAAAAAAAGGACAAGGGTTTGCTGGAAAGGGAATTATCCCAAACAATGGTACTTTATCATCTTTCAATTCAATGGGGCTCAAGAACCCAGCTCTGTGTTCTGGATGAAAAGGAGATTAGTTACTGCTGCGTTTTCCGAGCATCACAACAGCAATAAGCATGGGCTCCTTAGCTCTGTGCTGTGCAAGTTTATCTTCTCTGGAGAAGCAGCCCCTGTCCATCACAGCAGTGGGAGGACTCTTCCACGGTTCAGAGCTGCTCCAGGGCAATGCAGCCCCCTGGAGACGCTGGGTCATGCTAAGGTCTCAGCGGCAGCACTGGTTTCCAGTCTCCTCCTCCTCTGTGTGAGGGGCCTGAAGCAGCTGCAGCTGAACGAGCCAATAAGATGGCCAGGTTCTCCCTGAGGAAGAGGCCCTGGGAGCAGTGCATTTTATTTCCAAGAATTTCAAGTATTCAGACGCAGTGGGTGTTGATAAAACTTTAAGGCACCCAACAGACCCACATTTGTGATAGATGGGGGTAGGGAGCAAAGTGGTCTCAGGAGAGGGTGACTGTTGTAGGCTGGAGTCAGTGGGAGCCAGCTGGAGCTGCAGAAGAGTTGGAAACCTGAAATGTGCAAGCTTAGACATAGCTACACCTGCTACTTTCCCCCCGCCCGGGCTTTCCCTCACCCCTAGGCAAGGCCTTTCGATTGCAGCTTCAACAGGCAGCAAAAGAAACTTCTATTAATATCATTTCTAAGACTTTCTCCAAATACAGTCCATACAGAAAAAAATGGGCTGAGAGGAAGTAATTTACTTTCTAGAAGAACTGATTTTCTAAGACCTGGGCACACCTCTTCACACCTTCAAGAACACTACCTAGCACACGGTAGATACTCAGTAAGCACTGACTAAAGGAAGGAGTTAATGAATGAATGAATGAATGAAGTGTACTTATTAAGAATTTTACTATGTGCTAGGTACTTTACTAAGTTTTAAATTTAAAGGCACAGAAGTGTTAAGTGATTTGCCCAAAGTAATACAGCTTATAAATAGTAGACCTAGGATCCAGGATCCAGACCATAGCAAGCGAGCTCTTACTTCCTCTAGGAGGCCTTCTCTGTCTCACCCTGCTGAGGGGCCCATATTCTATGTTCCCATAGCACCCTGCAATTACCCCCACCTTAGCATCTACATACCAGACTGTACATTTATGGTGACTTTTCTGTCATCTCCCCCACTATACTATGAGCTCCTGGATGCAGGGATTGACTCTGTTCAAGGCTGTATCCCTAGGCACACGACAGGCACAATACTTAGTATGCCACTCAATATGGACATATCGAATTAACAAAAGAGCACGACTTGTTGAGAGGGAGCTGTACAGCCTGAACAGAGAAGGCAGAATATGGGAAGAGTTTGATGAGCAAAGGCAAAGAAGCAGAAGGCAGTGCGTGGAGGAGGCCCCTTCCTCCCAAGGTGTCCTGTTTGTGGTCCTAGCTGCAGGTAAACATATTGCCTAGAGGGACTGTAACTAGTGGGGGATCACAGAGCAAATTAGTGGGCACCAGGGTCTGGCAGTGGAACATCTGTGCGGCACATTGTGAGCGCAGGATGAAAGGCATGCATAGAAAAGCAAAGATCACAGCACCATTTTTGCAGAAATGAAACATTCCTAAATTAATACAAGAAGGGAGGTGAGGCTCCTAGAACCCGATACACTGCAGAAGATACCGGCTCCCTTTGACGTTGCTTTACAGTAAGTAGGTAAGTAAGTAAAAGTAAGGCACGAAAGAGTAATAAACTCTTGTGTATTTCTGAGACTTCTCCAGACCCACAATCTCCTGGGTACACTCTGGGCAGAGCAGGGCTGAGAGGTGGACTGCACATTTAGGAAAGCATGAAGAAAGCCAGAAAGCTAGGAGAGGGTTGGGAATCACCTTCTTGATTGTCACCAAAAATCCATTCTTGTGAGCACCAAAATCTGTCCAGCAGAAAGCAACAGTGCCCTCCAGCCTCTCAGTAAGGGAGGCTCACTCTTATCTCTCCATCTCTCACCATGGCTAAGCCCTGTTCTTGCAAGTCTTATGAGTCCCATGTGTGTAAAATTAAAAACAAAAGTGATTTCTTCTTAGAGATAATTCTCCTGCACCCCCATCCTTCCTCAACCCTCTGGCCCCCTCTCCAGGCCTAAACCCCTACTTAGCAGCTGGGTGCCTGTCCCCAACTGCTAAAAAATACCATTTGCTTTCTATTTTCTGGGCTTTGCCACAGGAGGCCTACTCCAGCCACAGTCAAGACACACTAATGCTGACATTATTTTTACTGGCAACTTCACTTCATGAAGGAGGATTCAAGTTCTATTTGTAGACTGTGAAAAAACAAAAACAAAACACAAAACACAATGCATAGCTGAAAAAGTATACTTCTCCACCTGGATGTCCTGCAGGCATCTCAAAGGCAACATGTCTCAGACTGCACTTGGGATGACTTCCCGGCCATCCCCTCAAGCCACGTCTTCATCCTCAGCCTGGCTGACAATGCCACCATCCATCTTATTGCTTTAGCTGAAACCCTCAGATTCATTTGCCCCCATTTCCCCCTCCTCCCCCCTTTTGCAGTCTGTCTCTAAGCCCTATGGATTTTACAATTGAAATATCTTTTGAATCCAACCCTTTACCTCATCTCTGATACCTTCTGTCCTCTCACAGGCGCTGGCACCCATCTTTATTGGGGTCGCTGCCTCTAGCGTCCTCCGAAGGTCTCCATAGCATGGCTTGAAATGACCTTTCCATTTAGCTTTATGCCCATCATCTTCCGTGATAGCTCCTTCAGTCCATTTGGTCTGACCCAACTCTCCCGGATGTGTTGTCTCTCCCTGACTATGTTGTGTGCCTTCCTGCCTCCAGGCCTTTCATACAACATTGTCTCTTTCTTTGCTGGGACACCTCCCACCCCTCCTTCCCTGGCTGCTCTCTCCCCCATGCTGCAGGACATGGGGCATGATTCTATGAAGCCCCTCAGCCCGCTGTGCCGCAAGGATGCACTGTGTTGTCACCCATTTCTCTAGGTGACCAGTGACTTGAGAGCAGGACCAGGCTCCTGTCAGCTTAGCACAACATCTAGTAAGTGATTGTGTAAGGACAAAAGAGAAGAAGGAAACAAAATGGAGCAAAATGTCAAATTTACTGCTCTCAAGATCTGCAGATAGCCCCCCAAACTCATTTTGTTTCTTTCAGTGCCCCTCGAATGAAATTCAAGCCAGAAAGGAGAAGCTGAGGGGACACAGAGCAGACTTTGCAGCAGACAAGGTTCGAATATTCACCCTCTGTCCATGGTGGTCTCTCAGGCAGCTCGCTTAACCTCTCAAAGCCTCAGTTTCCCTCTTTTTTTTTTCTTTTTAAGATTTATTTATTTATTGAGAGAGAGGGGGAGAGAGCACAAGCTGGGGGAAGGGCAGAGGAAGAGGGACAATCTCAAGCAGATTCCATGCTGAGCACAGAGCCCTATGTGGGACTCGATCTCACAACCCTGAGATCATGATCTGAGCCTAAAGCAAGAGTCAGACACTTAACCAACTGAGCCATCCAGGCACCCCCTCAGTTTCCTTATTCTTAAAAACAGCATCATCAGCTCCTTTACAGAATTGCCTTAACTTCTGATTGATGTGATAAGGTATAAAACATTTTGATAACAGAACCAGGGCTTTGGTAAGCATTCAGTGCATAATAATTTTTATTATTATTCCTTATTACTGTCCTTAGTGATCTTTTCCTGAATACAGCTCCTCAAACGGTAAGACACGCTCTGCCCTGGTGAAGCCGGTAGTTGGGCTGGGGTGACACATGGGGTGGGACAATAATAAGGAGAGTGATTTTCTTTTTTTCTTTTCTTTTTTTATTATTAAGGAGGGCACATATTGCATGGTGCACTGGGTGTTCTACACAACTAATGAATCATCGAACTTTACATCAAAATCTAGGGGTGTACTGTATGGTGACTAACATAATAAAAAAATATTATTTAAGAAAATAAATTAATTAAAAAAAGAAGAGTGATTTTCTTTTTCTTTTTTTTTTAAAGATTTTATTTATTTATTCGACAGAGATAGAGACAGCCAGCGAGAGAGGGAACAACAAGCAGGGGGAGTGGGAGAGGAAGAAGCGCTCATAGCGGAGGAGCCTGATGTGGGGCTTGATCCCATAATGCCGAGATCACGCCCTGAGCCGAAGGCAGATGCTTAACCGCTGTGCCACCCAAGCGCCCCTGAAGAGTGATTTTCTTAACCAGACTTATCAGAATTCAAGCATCACCACCGATATGGTCGTTTGAAGCAAGAGTTCTTTAGTTTGCCTACAGATTTCCTCCAGTGTTGCTGCCAAGGACTCAGAATTATTTGTATTTTTGAGCTTTGAGTATGAAAAGCAAAGTCAGATCCAAGTTCTGAATTCCAGACCTGAGTAACAGTAATGCACGTTAAATGCCATAGTATTTTTGCTTCAGATAAGAATAGTCACATTAAGTTATTATAGTGACTGCTTCTGTTTCATCTCTGCACATGGCATGGGATTCCTCTGGAAGGAATCTCAATTTGGAAAAGAGAACCCAGCTCCCTTGCCCCATTGGTTCAGCTGCTTAGAAAAATCCCCCACTTAGTTAAGATACTGTTCTTGAAACGTAGAGTTTCAGATTAGACTGAGCAAAGAATAGGCCAGAGCTTGGGGCTCTTGGGAGTTGAGCAATGCCGTGACCAGCATCACACAGGACCTTCTTCAGTGGACGACTGAAACCCAGCTTGAACAGAGAGGACAATCAAGCAGGTGTCTTATGAAGCCAATAGCCTGCCTGGGGCCATTGGGACTGCTATAGCGCCTGAGGCCATGTCACGTGTTTGTCAACACCCAAAGCACGGAAGCTTTCTCAGGGCATAGGCAAATATCTGGAGTCGGAAAAAAAATATATTGGCTCCAATATACAAAAAAAAGGATGAAATCAAAATTATAAGAAGCAAAATGGTAAGAACTGCTTTAAAGGGAAGCATCAGAAGTACTTGCTTCCCTTCAGGAAGTCCGGACGAGGGCTCTGGACTCCTTGCAGGAAGCTGGGAAGTTTCTAATTGTCTGAAGATTTATTATAGTGGTAAAAGGAAGTGACATTAAGACACAGAAACTGGCATTTGGGGTTGACAAATGATAGCCAATGCACTTTAATCTGTTAGATACAAACCTACATTCGGAAATGGGTGAAAGAGAAACAAAATAAAAGTGTTCTCTAGCTCCCACGGTGGGTTTGTGGTATTGTTTTTATTTGTTGTTGTTGGTTCCATTTTGGTGGAGAAATGCTGCCACAATTGTTTGATCTGTCCCAGGGAGGGAACAGCCTTGCAAAGCCAGACTGGGACACTGGTTTCCCAGCATAGTTGAGCCATTTATTTTGTCTTGGCTGTCTCCGGTCCTCCCCATTTCTCCTTCGAGTAAATGGCACGGCTCCAGAATAAGAGAGAAAAGAAGAGGTGTGTCAGGACAGCACTTTTACCCATCAGTAGAGTGAAATTAACATACCAGCTGACCCTGGATTTGCTGGACCATACTGCTTGCTGTCAAGGGCCCTTCCACCATTCTTCTCACTTACTGCCCAACCCAACTAAAGGAGGGTCACTCAACAGTTAGGGATGCAGTGCTAGATCTCCTTATGTACTCAGTCTATAAACTCTTGAGTATAAACACTGAGTTTTATCAGTTATCCTATGTTGTTTGTTCAAAATCAAAACCTCATCTCATTTCTTCTAATCTCACCTTATCCAGTCCACCCATCCGTCTGTCTGTCCCTCCATCCAATAATCATTCTCTCTGCCCAACTTTCTGAGCACAAAGATGGCCCACATTTCTTTGAAATTATTGGGTCTGTGCCCAGAGAATTCATTCATTCAGCAAGTCTCCATTCAGTATTTGTGACATGCCAAGAACTGTGCTAGGTTATTGGAATGTGCTGATCAGCCAGACCAACACTGTGTCCACTCTAATGAAATTTATAGTCAAATAAAATGCCAATCAATGTGAGAATTTGCCTAACCACTGCCCCCTTTGAACTGGATAGTCTGAAGCCTATAATAGTACCTTTTTTTTTTTTTGCAACCACATAACACTGTTCAAATTGAGCTTGCTGTCAACTCTAACACTTAGATTTCCTTTCTGACAAGAAGGAAACACATGGAGGAAAGGGGATGCCATAGGTATCATGGCCAGATCACATCTACCCTTCTAGAAGTTTCCATGTACCTGGCACGTAATAGGCAGAAATATGTGTTGAATGAGTTTGTTGGCTCTGTTTGTTTTATGTTTCATATTTAGGTTCAGCATCATTTCAGCCCTCTGCTTTCCTTACAGAACCTGATTTGTTATCTTACATAACCTTCCTCTTATTTGCTTTTTGTTTTTAATCTGAAAATATCAAGAAAACCATCAAAATCTACATCCGAAAGATGAAAAACTGAAATTTGGCTGTACCAGAAAGTTCATTTCAACTTCTGAACTTGTCAGTAATAATCAAGAGTAGATGTTGTGGGTTGTTCAGAACTGGAAAGGAAAAGGAAATCAAACATTCAAGTGATCAAAGGATCACTTTAGATTCATAAAAAATAGAAAAGAAAGAAAAGGAAAGCCAACAGAATTAACACTAGTTTGATTCAAAAATAAATTGCCATTTAAAAAAAAAAATTTCTAGTCTTTTTTTTTTTCCCTGCACAAGACACTGTGAGACTGTATATAAAAGAGTAAATCAGAACTGTGGGTGCCGAATCTCAATTCTCTATTTAAGTTTCCTCCTGCCCAGGAGTGACTCCAAGAAGGAAATGAATTCTCAGTGGGGGACCCTGTAGTTGATTAGCTTTTACCTTCCAGAGGAGATGTCAGTCATGTTAACTGGAATCAATAGACAGCTGTTCAGGGGCCCAGGATAATTAAGCAAGTCATAAAGGGTAGAATTAGAGTTCCCTTTAAAAATTAAAAGGGATCCCACTGTTTGCTAACATTTTAAGCCACTTTGGCTACCTAAGACCTATTCTGATTTAAACTCACTGATCAAAGAGAGGCCAACTTTTGTATGGGGGAAGGAGAGCATAGGCTTATCCTGTGGGAAAGAGGCAAATCCCGGCTTCAGAAGTGAACTTCCACTGCATTCCAAGGGGAATCTAAATTTGTTAGTTTTGAGCTGATGAGCCAAAATCTAC
Organism: Ailuropoda melanoleuca; assembly: GCF_002007445.2. Lineage (NCBI taxonomy): Eukaryota > Metazoa > Chordata > Mammalia > Carnivora > Ursidae > Ailuropoda > Ailuropoda melanoleuca. The sequence goes on along the minus strand of NC_048220.1, from coordinate 89,799,651 downwards.
AGAAATGGGGAGAGAGAGAGAGAGGGAGAGAAAGAGAGAGTGAGAAAGAGGGAATGAGTAAGCGTGCACACTAGCCCTCTGGGCTCTTGACCATGTCATGCTTGCACGCTCTGGTGTCCCCTGAGCAACCTATAGAATCCATCATCTGTGACCCAGGTCTTCCCAGAGGGCAGCACAGAGAAAACTTCACAGGAGCAGAAGGAAAGAAGACATACTGACAGTAAGTTACAATAACCGGACATCCCCATCCCCCTTCAAAAAGATGCTCCCCCTGCCAGAGAACTTCTTCACAGAAATGCATGTGCATTTTTATGCCCCCTTTAAAACTTGAAAGGGAGCTCACATACCACCACCAACCTCCCCCCTCTCTCCCCACACACACATTTGCTTAAAGACAGAGAGGGCTCCTTCATCCACATGGCAACATGAAAAGAAAATGAAATTCTGTCCCAGGGCTTGTGATTTTTTTTTTTTCCCTTTTCCTGAGTCAATGAATGCCAGATGTTCTCACAAAACGTCTTCATATCTTCAGGACAGCCTGCAAGAATACTATTTATTATTGCTCAGAGGTCAAGAGGCCATAATAGATTTATAAGAAGGCTGTGGTCACTCTTTGTGTCTCTTATACTTAGGTGATATATGTGGCAAGAGTCACAGACAGCTCCTCTTCCTACATAATTTACTTCTTCAGGGCCAATTAGCTGGGTCAGATTAAGAGCAGAGGTGGTTTCCCGGCCTTAGGCAACAGAAAGCTTGTCAAGGCCAGCTAAGCCATACAAGACTTTCCAACTGTCAGAAAAACAAGAGGGAGGGAAAATGTCCAGAAGAATACAGAGCGTGAAGGCCAGTAAGCCCGTCCGTCAACAATCTGTAAAATGTGGTAGGTCATAGCCTCTTTGGCCTTGACCCGGCAACATCTCAGTCCCAATAAGCCATCACGCCGTTGAGGTCTTCCGAGGTGGAACTGGGCTCTAAGTAGAAGGAAGGTAGATTTCATTCCACGCCAGCCAAGCTTCCGCTCAGACCACTGCTGAAACACTGCATCATCGCCTCTGCCTGGTGCCTACAGATTCAATCAGCCTTTTCACGGGGCTGGCCCACCTACCTCCGCCCCGCTCGGTTTCAAAGCACGGGCGGATGTTGCCAAGAAGCAGCGCCTCCAGGTACGCGCGCGAAAAGGCGCCGATGCCCATGGGAAAGCGGGTCGTGTTTGGTCTGGACATCAAAGAGGCGCTGCAGGAGGCACCGGATGAATGGTGTCAGAGCCAGACCCCGGGCGGCTGGGGCCACGGCAGAGGGTGCTTCACCTGTCCGGTCTGCTGTTCCCTGTGTTGTGAATGCTCTTCTCAAGTAAGTTCTGGCCTGCGTGGTGGCCTCCCCTTCTAAGGTTTTCCAACCAAACAAGACACTATTGATTTCAGCTTGGCTCCCAAATGAATGAAGGGTCAATAGATTAGGCTGGGAAAACAGGCTTCTTCCTTTTCCTCCACAAGGAAAACTCAGGTTGTGTCTGTGGCTCTAGTTTTTAGGAAATCAATTGAATTCAGTAATTTGATTTCCATTTTGGCTTCTGGTCTAAATTTTGAGGAAGGTAACATTCCCTCTTTACTCATGTGGTTACTTTTTTTTTTTCTTTTCTTTTTTCCCATTTCTTCCTCTCCAAGGAAGTTCTTTAGGCTACTAAGATTTCTTTGGATGATGGGCTAAGCATTTGAAGAAGAGAAACAGGGATCTTGTGTTCTACGTCCTGTATGATATATTCTATATTTTAGTGAACGAATCCACCTTCCACCCGATCACATAACCAAAAACGTGGGAATCTTTCTAGGTCACCATCTCTCCTTCAGACTTGCACATCTGCTTAGCTTCTAAGACTTATTGAATCCATTTCTATTCAACTCTGGAATTTCCCCCTTCTTTCCCTTTACTCCCTGTTATGGGTTAAATTATGTCCCCCCAAAAGATGTATTGAAATCTAAACTCCTGTGCTATGGATCAAATATTTGTGCTCCCCTGCAAAAATCATATGTTGAAACCTAATGCCCAATGTGATGGTATCAGGAAGCATGGGGCCTTTGGGAGGTGCTTAGGCCATGAGGGTGGAGCCCATATGAATGGGATTAGTGCTCTCATAAAAGAGGCCCCATGGACCTCCCTAGCCCTCTTTCCACCATGTGAGGATACAACGAAAAGTCAGCAGTCTGAAATCTGGAGGAGGGCTCCCAGACACTGAATCTGCCAGAGCTTTGATCTTGGATTTCCCAGCCTTTAGAACTATTAGAAATAAATTTCTGTTGTTCATAAGCCACCCAGTTTGTGGTATTTTGTTATAGCAGCCTGAAAGGACTAAGACACCCCAGTGCCTATGAATGTGCCCCTGTTTCAAAATGGGGTCTTTGTAGATATCATCAAGATGAGGTCATTAGTGTGGACCTTAGTCCAACATGAGCAGTGTTGGTGTAAGAGGAGGGAAACACGACATGGAGACAAGGACACACAAGGAGAAGACAGCCATGTGAGGACAGAGGCACAGACTGGAGTGATGTAGGCACCAGCCAAACCACACCTGGGCCCACCAGAAGTTGGGAGAGGCAAGGAAGGATCCTTTCCTGGAGACTTCAGAGGGAACATGACTAGCCATTCCTTGACTTTGGACCTTTGTGCTCCAGAACTGTGAGACAATAAATTTCTGTTTTAAGCCCCCCAGTTTGTGGTAATCTGTTACAGCAGCCTTAGGAAACTCTTACACTCCCCTAATCCAGGCCCACAGGGTCTCTTAAGACTAATATTTTCCTCCTCTGACAGACACATCCTCTCCATTGGGACCAAAGTGATTCTCTTAAAAGTTTATAGTTGTTTCATGATGAAGTTCAAACTCCTTACTGTTATAAACGTCCTTCTTAATCTGGCCCTATCTGCCTCTCTAGTTCCTGCTTCTCCTTCATGAGAATCATTACTCCAGCCATGTGGAAGGGCGTCTGATATTTGCTTATGCTGTTTAGAATACTTCAACCCCTTGCTTGCCTAACTCCCATACATCCTCAAGGTTTTGAGCCTTTCGAAACCCCTTCTTTGATAGTCCTGACCGAGGGGTCCGTTTTCTGAGTACATGATGCACACCTTTGTGACATTTGTTACCATGTTGAACAAGTATCATGGAGTTTTCTAGATCTTGATTTCCTCGAGGTCATGGACTCCTCTGTGGCCCCAGTGCGTAGTGTACAGGCTGGCAAATAGTAGAGAGTTGGTAAATGTTTTTTGAGCAAAGAAATTTGAAAAAATGAGTGACTGATTCTCTGGTAAATTTCAATATGGTCGTTTCTTTAGGTAGGGGAAAAAGGAATCAGTCCAGTCAATCCAGATTCCCACGGAGGTCAACCATAAGCCAAATAGCACTCTAGGTACTGGTCAGAAAAACTCCTTGCTTTCTGGAATCTTCCATTGTAGGAGGATGAATAATTGACTCAAATAAGTGAATTTCAGATAAAAAATATGTGCTAAAAGAAATAAAACAGTGTAACTTGTTTCCGCCTCAAAGAAGAAGTAACATTTTAAATTAGACTTGACTAATGTGCTAAGTTGAAAGCTGGTCATTCGGGCAGAGGTTGAGCAAAGGCCCAAAGGACATCCGGACTTGTTCGAGTAAGATCAAGAAGGCCAGAAGAGGCAGCAGCTTAGGGAAAGTGCTGGGCGTAAGTATCAGAAGAAGTCAGAGAAGTAGGTAGTGATCAAAACATGTAGGGCTTTATCAGCCACGGTAAAAAAAATGGGATTTTATTCTAGATACAAGTGGCCATCAGTGGAAGTGGGCTTGGGCAAGTGGAGGCTGGTTAGGCAGCTTCTGTACAATTCCAGGTAGGAGCTGAAGGGGGCTTGGAGAAGGCAATGGAGTGGGGATGTCCAATCTTTTCCTCTTGTGTAAGAGTATTATGCAGAATGGGGCCTGAGTAGGCTCTGGAACCTTTGCTGTGGGCAATGTGGGAGCCTCCCTTCCTCTTAAGTACAGTGGATAAGGAGACGGCTCCTACTTGATTCAGGGGCCTTGTGGATTTTTAGCTGGGCAGTTTTCCCAGCCAGGAGAAGGGGAGTCCGAAAGATTCCTCAATTATTATGCAGTTTTTATTCTTTCTGCACTCCATTAAATATATATGTTTATACATACTTACATATCCATGTGCTGCCTTCCCAAGCCACCTTTGGAGAGACCCAGGGATAATTGATTTGTCTTTTCTGTGTGCGTTGTTAAGTTGAGTGATTTCGACATCACATTGCCATCAATAGAGGGGTTTGACTTACAAATTATCAAGTGCTTACAACAGATCGTTGGCCACCTCCCAGACATTCATAGCTGGCAATCTCTTAAAAAAAAGAGATTAAATGAAGCTCACAGTGACTTTAGCATTAACTGCCGGCTTCCAGGATTCATGCCTATTTGAGGCAGAATTCCTGCCGTTCTTACAGCTGCTGATTTCATGGTTTCCACTTTATAATCACTTTAAGGGATAGGGGAGCAGATTGGTGGAGTTGATGGTGCCCCATGGCTGACTTCACAGCCTTGTGGAGGGGAAGGGTGCCCTAGCAGGGGAAGCGGCACAGTGCCACGGAAGGAGCACTCAACCCAGAGTCAAAACAGTCACGTGCTCTTCGCAGCTGTGCCACCAACAAGCTGTGTGACCCCGGCAGGTCTCTTAACCTCTCTGAGCCTCAGTTTTCTCAACTGGAAAATAGGAAAATGTTATCTACCATACCTGTCTTCATTATGACAAAAGGAAGCATGTTATAAGTGAAATGGTGTTAATATTTAAAAAATTTCCTGATCTTTCCCCTTTTCTGGTAAACAGGGTCCTTTCTCTTTATCCTATCTGCCATTAAGGCCACATGAAACAAGATGTTCCAGGAAAGAAAAGAGCAGCTATGACCCATAACCTAGGGAAGGTGAGAGGAGGATATGGCATGGAGATGAGTTTGCTTCCCACAGGAAAAGAAAAGAATGCTCTTTGGACAATATGGGAGAAATTTAGAGGGGCCAAGCCTTGGGGCTACTCGGCAAAGATAACCCTGAGCTGAGGTCTGGAGGACAGGTCAAGGAGAATTACCCGAGCTAGACTGGGGAGAGGCTGAGTACAGTGGGGCCCTACCTGTCTTCCCTATGTTGCCAAGTGCCCTGGCACCAGCATGGGCAGCTAGGGAAGCCTGGAAATGGTGATATGGTGGGCTTAGCCAGAGAATCCCAAAGTAGAGTTTTGAGAGTGGAAAAATGAAGAGTGTCCATGAGCTCTCCAGGGTTGGAGGATGAAGAAGGTGGCTAAGGGAGCCAGGGACCTATCATGAGGTTAACATGTGGGGGATAAAAGGATTGTTTAGTGGAAGCAGAGGGAGGAATACACCAGGGGGCTGGAAGAAAAACATGTCTGAGCCACAGAGAAACTGCAGAAGGTAGGTGGGGCCCAGGCTCAGAGCGTGGGTGGGGTGGGTCATCAGGACTCCCCCACTCGGTAGAGAGAAGAGACCGCAAGTTTCATGAGCCATGAACTCCAGCCATGGATGCCAGATGACCAGGATGGAGCAGCACATGGCTCTAAGGATCCTATGTCCAGCCCTACCACTAGAAGTATGCAAGTTTCCCCTCTATGCCCACAAGAAACTGTATTTTTTAAATATTTATTTATTTATTTTAGAAAGAGAGAGAGTCCAAGCAGGGGAGGCGGGGGGTGGGACGGGCCAGAGGGAGAGGGAGAGAGAGAAGCAGACTCCCTGCTGAGCATGGAGCCTAAGTAGGGCTCCATCTCATGACCCTGAGATCATGACCTGAGCTGAAACCATGAGTCGGAAGCTCAACCGACTGAGCCACCCAGATGCTCCCCACAAGAAACTATTTAAGCAAAAAGAGATGGCTTTTCTTTACATTGGAAAGGTTGGGGATCTCCCCCTCCCCTTGAGATCAAGACGAGAGTGGCTACAGAACAGAAGTTACCTGGTTGCTTGCCCCGCTGTGTAGTGAGTCCAAAGATCAGCCCCATTCCATGAGGTATAAAGAATGGAGTTTCATTCAATGTCAAATGAGATGAGTATTATTGCAGATGTAGGGACTGCCCTGTTCATACATGAAAAGTCTCCTCCTCACACTGCTTCTCAAACATTCTGCCTGTCAAGAGAGCAGTCTCTTAAATGGCTTCTCCCTGAGCCTGTGACATCCACTCTACGAATGTGATGGGGCAGAATGTGAGTGCATATGGACTCATAGCCCTCCTCCCCAGCAGCATTCCCGTGCAGACTTTTTGTTGCCTGTGTGCTTTTACTGCACTGCCTGGATGAGTTCTGGAAAGGGGTGCAGACCAGGCAAAGGTGAGCCTGAGTCACATGGGAAGGCAGAGTTAGGAAGAAACTAGTTCTGGAAGGTAAGAGAGCAGGTCAAGGAGGCCAGAACAGCTAAGGCTAAATTTGGAAGAACATTTGGGGGAAACTGGGGAGCAGGCAGCAGCTGCCTGATACGTGAGATATGGAGAGAATTCACAGAAATTTTGTTGTGTGATATGAATGTAATTCTGTGGTGTACCGTTTGAAAAACTTTTTTAAGATTGAGACCCTGGGGCATTGTTTTCCGATGCTGGTCTCTGGCACTGATCCCAGTCAGGTCTGATTCCCGGGGCCTGGGCTAGAAATCTGGATAGCTCTTGAGTGCCGCTGGGGCCCTCCACCTGCCTACTTATGATGTCTTAAATGGGAACTGCCGTGGTGCCCACATGGACCGTGGGGTCCTAGACACCTGGGCTGAAGTCCTGCACAGTCACTTCCTAAGCTATGTCCTTGAACAACTTTGTAACCTCTCTACACCCCAGTTTCTTCATTTGCAAATGGGGTAGTACCAGAATCTACCTCACTGGGATGCTGTGAGTATTCAATGAGGTAATTCACTAGCACAGTGTCTAAAATAAATATTCAATAAACAGAAGCAACTCTTATTTTCCCATTTCTGTTTCCTTCCTGGATGATTTAGAGGGATTTTCAATTCAGTCCAGGGAGGAGAATGCTCCTTTACAATGGGGTGGATGCTGTGTATGGCATCAGTGGTGTCTTTGTAGGGCTCTTTCAGCAGTTTGGTCCATGGGGCCAAGGAGAGAAAGGCTCTGAATTGATGCTTCCCATATGCTGTACATGTGATTGGATGTTGACTGGTGACACATGTTGGACTGGAACGCAGGTGTGCTTGGCTTAGGTCTCTATCCGTTCTGTGTGCTTCTCCCCTCACCCATAACTTAGAGGCCCACTTACCTACCACTCGGTTCCCTACCATCCACCCTATGGTCCTGACTGCACAGAACATCCTGTTAACCACACATACGTTTAGATGGAGAGACACTCCTACACAGCATTTGGTCCCCAGTCCTGTGGTGTTCACCTGACCTTACTACAGAGCTCTAACAGAGTCCCAGACTGGGAAGGCCAAGGCTGGCTTTGTTTCTGTCATATCAGTCATTGACAATGTAGCACAAAGGAGATTGAGTGCTTGGGTTAGGAACTCTTGAAAGTAAGCATTAATGAGATGCTGCCAGACCTTCCTGGGCAAATGCTGGAACATCATTCATCTAAGGTCATGACTTATGCCCCAAGAAACATCCTTCCTTCCCTCCAGCTGCAGACGAGTGTCATGATGATAGAATCATTCCCCACCTCCACCTTCCACCTCTGGGGTCAGGAAGGTGTCCAGGGAGGCTGAGTCTGTCTCTCTACTTTGGGTATACTTACAGTCTAGATCACCCCAGAAAAAACTCCAGAGATTGTTTGACAGATATTTGCCAGTCATCCTTCTTGGCAGAATCCTTATTGCTGGAAGATAAGACCACCCAATTTGTTCAGGGCTCACAAAAGCTTTAAGAGCCACATTATTGCTCACTGAGTCTATACAGATGTTTAGGAAAGACTTGGTAACTGCCTCATCCTTCTCCTTACCATCATGGTGTAGACAAGGACTCACGTCTTTGAGTCCCCACCTTGACCCTATACATCTAGCCTCTTCGCTCTCTCTGATTTTATCTTCTTCCACTCCCTCTCCCCTACTTGCTGTGTTCTCACCACACTCACCCCATTTTTGCCCTTGAACTTGTGAAGTCCAGCCCCTTCTTCTTGCCCTTGTCACCAGTCCCAATTACATCATCTTATTGTGCTTTCTTACGATTTTATACCTTTTGAAATTATTTCAGTTATTCATGTGTTTGGTTCTTACAGTCTGTCTCTCCCCAAAATAATGTAAATTCCATTAGAGCAGAGACCCTGTCTGTGAGTTTTTGTCACCTGTGAGTCCCCCTGACAGAGCGTTGGGCGCTACTGTTGCAATAATTTTCCCATTACTGTGCCCCCCACCCCCGCCTTACCCACCTGGAGAAGTTCTCAACATAGCCAGGGATGGGGGGAGAAAGACCTATAGCTATGAATGAGAGGAAGGACCAGGAGGTGTAATAAGACCTTGTGTGTGCACGCGTGCATATAAGCCTCTTCAAAATCAAGCCTTTGCTAAGATGTTCCCTTATATTTCAGAAGGGAAATATCACTTGTGTGAACAGCTTTTTAAAAATGCATGTGTTGGATTACCTGTCAAGCTTAAATATGATGCTTGGGACTAGTTAGCACCCTGGCTGCTGCAGATGCCCAGAGGAGGGAGGTTTGGAATTTTAAGTGTTAATGGAGCCCCAGATCCAGCTGTGCACGGAGGGCCACAACTGGCCATGGTGCCAGATGGGGGAGCTTGACGGTCAGTTTTGTATTCTCCAAGGTCATTTAGTTAAATCTCCTTTGGCTGGATTGCTCCCCAGTGTCCCATGAGATCCATGTCTGGAAGGAGGTGCTGTGGATTTCTTTCCTACCAGGGGCGGGTGATCCCCCTCAGAATTTCTTCTCCTCTATGTCTCTGTTCCTTCATTCCACCCACGTTCTCTTAATTCTTTTGTGGGTGATGGAAGGAGTAGAGACAAACTTTTCAGAACCAGGCTCCCAAACACTGCCACATTCCAGCTGGCTTCTGGATGCTCTTGCCTGGTCTTTACACCCTGCTGGTGACAACTAGCTCCACAATCCATTCCACCTGCAGCCACAATTGACTTCCTCCCATATGTGAGAAAGAGGGCGATCCGAGTGAAAGTTTTATGTGTGTGATGCGGACACCATAAATCAGGACCCTGGCAGTATTTAAATCTGTGAAATGCAAAGGGAATTTAAATAACAAGCCAGCTACACAGGCAGGTGGCCCCTGAGGCTCCGGAATGTTCATCTCACACTAACGGCTTGCACATTTATATTGCGGTACCAGAAGCAGGGAGCAGGAGTGGAAGGTGTTAACAACTACTGCAAAATATTTCTTTAAGGATACATTTCCTCCGTTTCCTCTCAACATAAATTCTGACAACACAAATGCAGCATTTATCCATGAAATCATGTATCTGGGAGGACTGCTTTTAATTTATGGAATGATTTGAAAAAGCAGTCCTTTAATCTATACCGGGAGTAGTTGGTTAATGTGATGTAATTAGCGGGGTAAATTATATTCATAAGGAAAGGGTTCAAGGCATGAAACCAGCCCATTACAAAGGAACACCTTTCCATTCTGCTTGGTGTCAAAAAAAAAATGGATTCTGTTACTCCCCTTTAAAAAGATAAGCAGATGCACTTTCTTGGATTATTAAAGGTCAAACGTAACTCTTACTACTCACCTGTGACTTTCTGGAAGGACCCTAATTGAAGCGGGAAGGGAAGGCAAGGGGACAGAACACACAATCTTTGCCTGCTGGAACATTTCTTGGCTCTGGGCCACTGCCTCTGGATTCTTTGGGTGGTTGAAATAGAAATTTGTCTTCTCTGTTTTAGTCCAATAATAGCAATGGTGGTCACATTAGTGAATGCCCACTATGTGTGAGGCCCTATAATATGCAAGTATTTTTAGAGACATGACCTTATTTGCCACTCATAAAAACCCAGCAGATGTATTATTATTTTTTTTTACAGAAATGGAAACTGAGGCCAGAAACTATCTCTAGTTATGTGGCTAGAAAGTGACAGAGTCAATATTTGAACCCAGGTGTTCTGCTACCAAATTAATATACTTTTTCTGCAATGCTGCCTGTATGCTGAGTGTTAATACTGCTCACGCCTGAGCGCAGCTGTAAGGACGGGCAGTCTCTTCCCTCTGTGAGCATCTGTCCTGTGAAGCTGGGTTTCCTCCCGTCTTGACTTAGTTCTAGGAGCACCGTCTATGTTTTAGGGATTGGCTTTTGATGAATCCTTTTGGACATTTCATATAGACTCCCAGGGTGGTATAGCTATTAGGGACCAAGTTCAAACTCCTCATTTTACAGATGGTGACATAAAAGCCTCAGAGGGCTTTTCCTGGTAGTTTTGAAACTAGAGTCCAGACTAATTGCTCATCTTGACACTATGAGTTCTGACCTTTCACTCCTACTATTTAATTTTAGCCTCAAAATTCTTCTTTCAAGAAGGTGTGGAAATTATTACTACTGTCCTTGAAGAAACGGAAGCCCAGAGGGGCAAAGTTCATATGGCTGCAAGTTGTATATGATACTGGTAGAGAGGTTCAAAGCTGGAATTATTGATACTACCTAAAATTCTCAAAGAGAATCCCTTAGAGAGCCTTGGATGTTCGTAAGAAGTGAGATTAATGCCTCTCTCAAACCAGTTTCAAATGCAGGCAAATCTCCCTTCCGACTACCAGATAAACATTTAGCATCCACCTTTACAACTGCTACTGTTTATAGTGTATCATAAAGGATGCTAGAATCAAAAACAACAGAACAAATTCTCCCTACTCCACCCCAGTGAGTAATGTGGAAGCCATCACACAGAACAGGGCTGAAGGTTCATGTCAGAGTCCTCATAAATCCATTCCCCTCCACTTGGGAGGCTCCTCCGAAGTGTTTGTCAAGTTAAGCCAATGTCCTGGTATCTCCAGAAGTTCTAAGCCTGTGTCCCTTGGGAATGAATTGGAGGCGCCTGACTCCCAAAGCAATCCTCTTTTTGACTTGACCTTTGACTTGACCACATCAGGGATCCCACTTGTTGCTAGGGCATTCGAAGGCCAAGTCACCCTCCAACCCCCAAGATGTCCTTGGGCCCTGGGAGTGCTTCTATTCCCATGGTATTGTGGGTCAGGATGAAGGTAGGATATCTGCAAATCCCCCAAGAGGGCCCATTCCATGGGAGCTGCAAGACTTCTTTCTAACACAGCATGCACCTCTCCCTGCTTGTCCTGTCAGCAAAGAGGGAGGGAGAGAGAGTGAGAGCAACCTCAACAATTACATCAAAAAAACAAAAAACAAAAACCTCTTCAAAAGATACATGTTTCAACAGAAACTTGGGCATCATTCTGCACAGTCACTTAAATGATAAAAATAGTGTCTTTCATGATTGCCACCTTTGTGCCAGGCACTGTGTTTTATAAGCTTTAGCACATTTGCTACTAAAGAAAACCGTGAGATAAATGTCATCAACTCATTTGACAGATCTGAAAACTGAGGCTCAAAGGAGTGAAGTGACTTGGCCCAAGTTCACAAAGCAAGTAAATGGCAGAGCCAGGACTAAGATATGGTCTAACTATAATAACACAAATATCACCTGCTAATGACATTTAAAAATAGCTTTGGGTAGTCTGTAATTTGTTGTGTATACCTCGTTGGACTTAACTGCAGTGGTATCATATTTTCCCAACCCTAAACCCAGAGTTGATCCTATCCTCCCCTTAAGCATGAAGTTATATAGCCAGTAAGTTACGTTTTTTTTGGCAAATTAGGATACCCGGAGTCCTACAATGGGTAATTACACCAAAATTAACATCATAACACAGAATGGGCAAAGAACAAGAAGAGGAAATCCACAAAATCAGAAATTCAAATAGCCAACACATGCATGAAAAAAAGTTCAATCTGATTTGTATGGAAAGAAAAAAAGCTTAAATTAAATCAACTACCATTCTCTGTGCCTTGAAACTTTAGAAAAGAATATTAATCCTAAAAATGATAATTCTCAGTGTTGGAGAACATAGCAAAAACATTAAAATTCTCCACTCGCTTTGACCAGTATCTAAAATTTTTACCCAAGGAATTAATGATGGTAGTGTTCAACTATATTTCTAAAAGAATATTAATTGCAATGTTGCTTATATGTCTTAAAAATAGTTCCAATGTCTAACAATAGGCATAGATTAATAAATTATGATACATCTATGTAATGACATACTTTACAGATCTTAAGCAATGATTTTGTAGAAGATGATTTAATGACATGGGAAAATGGTCATGATATATTGCTAAGGCAACAACATGATGCCATTTCTGAAAAAAAAAATGTGGAGATAAATATAAGCCTAGAAAAAGACAAGAACAAACATGCAATATTAATAGTAAAACAACAGTGATTATTTTTCTGTTCCTTCTGGGAATTTTCAAAAATTTCTACAGTGACTATATCTTTGCTTATTATATATATATATAGAGAGAGAGAGAATGAAGACTACCCCACATAGGCCACGGGGCTCCCTATGTCACACACAGGGGCAATTCAGTCACGTCTACACCTCTCAGGTGAAAGAGCGGGCAGGCAGGCAGTGGGAGGAGGCTGTGAGTTTTAATTCTCAGCCCGATGGCCAATATGGTGGCTGAGCCTTCGCAGCAGTCATTTGCAAGCTCACACACCTTTAGCTGGTTGGGCCTCCCAACTTACATCCTAACCAGAGACCTAGATACACCTGCGGACATATTCCAGTTGGGTTCAGCTTGTGAGGGGCCTCTGGTGTCAGAGGAATGCGGCTGAGGGTGTTTTGTATGGGACTCCATAAAACACAAAGACGTGGCTCTGAGAGACAGCGCTCTATGTCCCCCGCACGTTCCTGTGTTTGTAGGCTTCCTGCCTCTAACACAGAACGGTGGCTCTGTTGTGCACTGCAAAGAAAGATAGGCTGAGGCCAGCTATACTGTGAACACCCAGGGCAGTAAACCGGGCTGGAACACTTGAGGAAAATTATTTAGTTATGATCATTATTAGCCGCTTTTAATCACAATAATGAACTAATACAGCAGTACTTATGCTTGGGAAAGTCAAAGAGGATCCATTAAAAATCTAATTAAAAGCCAGTCCTTAAGAAGAATCATGGGTTATTTATCTCTCTATTAGGTAATATAAACTAGTGAACTGTGCAGCTTGGAAATTTTCCACCAGTCAAGCTGGTAAGGACTATTCCCTGTTCGGCTGTAAAAGAACAATAAATCCTACTTTAAGGGAACTCTCGCTATGTTTCAAGAAGAGAGACAATGAGGGAGGAAAAAAGCGAGGGGGAAAAGAAAAAAAAATGTCAATAACAAGCTTGCTTCATTTATATCTTGCCGTTTTCCAAAAAAGTCCCATATTTATATTTCCATAGAAAAAAGTATGAAGAGTAGTCTGTTGGTAATAGACTTTAGGATCTAGACTGTGGTTCATAATTCTTTACTATGGGCGAATCCCTGAGGTAGCCACTGAGATAAAGAACTTAACGTAAAAGGAAACTAAGGAATGGCATTAAGATGAAGCCTGGGTAAAGTCAGAAGACAATACTGATCGCCAGAGGAAACGGTTTAAGGAACCGGCTGTAAACTATACTCTGAGCTTCCCAGTGGCCAAAGTAAGAGAGATGTAAAAGTTCAAAATGTAGCAATCCCTCTATAGAAATAAAGTTCTTTCTGGCAACCAAAAGCTGGAAGGAATTTCTTCCGTAAGTTTCAAACCAACCAACCAACCAACCAACCAACCAACCAACCAACCAATCAAATGTCCCCATTAATACCCTTTAAGAGGCCATGTCCTGGCAAGTTTCAATACAGTTTCTTGGGAAGGTCCTTGTCTAGCAAGTCTCCAAAGGCCTAAAGCAATGAGGTCCAGGTAGCTAAGTGTCTGACGAGACAGGTAAGCGAGGAGACTGCACGTGGCCGAGCACACCTGGGCGTGTGCACGCATACACAAGACACTCACAGCCCACCCAGCTGGAGAAGCTTTGCCATAGTGCTTCTATTCTTATTAGGGGGAAACTCCTATTAAACATGTGAATTTTAAAAGCCTCAAAAAGAGTGCAGAATCTTTTTCTTATGATCTCATAGGGAAAGGTTACCTTCTAACATCCAGCAGCTCAGGGGCAATTCAATTTCAATTAATAAGTTTGTTGGGTTTGTTTTTAGCCTCTATGACATACAGGAGAAATAAGGGGACAGCATAAACTCTGCTACAATGGAGAAGGCACAGATAGGAAATAATACGGACAGCTGTGACCCCTTTACTGACTAGCCCGACACGGACAACATGCTTGATGGAATCCTCACAATGACCCCGAGAGAGAGTTACAACCACCACCCTGGACTGACAGAGAGGAACGTATCAAGAGGCACAGAAATCCTCAGTGTCAGACAGCGGAGTTGAATGCAGGACCACCTATCACGGCGAGGACTGATTTCTAGATGCTCTCATATAATGAGGAGCAGAAGAGTCACACACGGCTGGCAGGTGAGGCATGCGAAAAGGAAGTGTCATAGAGGGCCCCAGAAAGCTTGAGGCAGGGGATTTGCAATCAGAGTCACTTTAGGACCAGAGTCAGCAGACAGAGCAGTGGCACTGAAGGCGAGTTCGGTCCTTAACTGTTTGCCTGGTGGCTTTCCACGATGACCACGTTCTGGGTCCTATGCAATTCACAGCAGAGCGAGGGTGCCTGCCCTGGGTCCCTGAGGAACTCAGACTTGCACCAGTGGTCCCAGAGGGTTTGGGAGCCTGGGAGAAATATGTCTAACTTTCACTGGGGGCTTCGCATACTCTGCAAGTAGTAAGACGATTACAGGTAGAGGTAACATGCAAATGTGGAAGAAAGCATGTGCTATTCGGGGTTTGGCGAGAGTCGAGGGAGGCCGACAGAATGAAAGGAAAACTGTGAAGAGTGTGTGACATAAGAGGACAGGCAAGCAAGCAGGGGCCTGTCCAGTCCACAGAAGAGTTTAGGCTTATTCTGAGAGCAGTGGGGAGCTCTGAAGGATTTTAAGCAGGATTAGGTCAAGATCAGAGGGGGTGTTAGAAAGGTCACTCCACCTGCATAAGGAGGAGGCTCAGGAAGGCGGGATGAAGACAGGGCAGCCGAGACCGGCTGAGCAGAAGGTTATGGGATATGGAAGAGGGCAGCGGCAGTGGGAATGGAAATGGAAGAGGAAAGAGACGCGGGTAAGATGGAAGTTGAAGCAGATTCCACGCTGAAGGTGCTAGGTGCAGCAGGGCACTGGATGTTTCTGGGGTTCAGGGAGCATCCCAGGGATGAGATTCCCCTTGGAGAGGCTGCTGCTTGTCACCGTGCTGCAGTCTGAATATCTAACTGGTTCTGGCCCAGATGAAGAGGAACTTTTTGATCACCTCACATCCTCTATGAGGTATAATCTCAGGCTGTCTCCTGTCACTGACCGTATGTTGCAAAGAGGACTAAAATTTGAGGTTTCGGCTAAAACTCTCGCCAGGGAAAAGCAAAAGGCAAACTTGAACTAATTGCTCCACTGGTTGAGATGACCTTTAGAAACAAGTCTGAACTTTTGTCAGCGTGTTATCGGTATTTCCATCAGGAAGTATTTCAACCAGCTAATGTTTGCCAACTGGGAGGTCCAAGTGTTCGGTTCAGCATCAGGGTTTCTGTGCTAATCTGACCTTCTGAGGTATTTAAAGATGCAAAGGCCAGATTCATCACTTGGGTTCCCAATCCCATCGCCTGAATGCCATTGTGCTGTGTTCACCGACACATGCCTAGACTTTCTCCATACCTTTTCCTCCAAAAAAAAAAAAAAAAGCCTGACGCCCCAACTTTTAAACTGATCTTACAAATGTTTTGGATTCCCATGCTGCAGAGCCACCTTAATCATCATCAACCCTCTTCCTTCAATTGTGGCATAATTAGGCACTTGGGCTTTGGAGCCAGCATACTGGGTTGGAGTCCTGGCTTCCTCACTTGCTTGTTGTGTATCCTTGGGTAAGCCATTTAATGTCCGTAAGTCTCAGTTTCCATCTGTGAAGTGTTACTTCTAAGAGAACTCACCTCCCAGGTGAGATAGTTCCAAGGCTGGTATGAGATGGGTCTTGAGATGGTGCGCATTACCGGGGGTGGCTCCTGGGTTGTTCTCTATATATGTGGCCATGATGTTTGGTTAAAAAGTCTTGGTGCACTTAATCTCGCAGAGGGTGCTAGCTTCGGCACTTGA
This sequence comes from Ailuropoda melanoleuca, assembly GCF_002007445.2. Classification (NCBI taxonomy): domain Eukaryota; kingdom Metazoa; phylum Chordata; class Mammalia; order Carnivora; family Ursidae; genus Ailuropoda; species Ailuropoda melanoleuca. The sequence continues at coordinate 89,783,398 of NC_048220.1, read as the reverse complement.
TGGGAGCCCAGGTAGCCGACACAAAACCAGGGATTGTGCTCATTTTTCTTCTTCTTCATAAGCAAGAGCAACAGATAAAATCAGTCCTACACAATCTAATACCTCTAGCTACATTTCACTGCTCTGCGAAGTAGCAGCAAGAGGAGGCCAGAGCTTAATTCAACTCTTGCTTTGTGTAACGTAAGGGAGGAGAAGGAGCTTTGTGGGAAAGGTAGTTCATAAGACACTGATTCCTGGGTGGAGGGCACGCAGAGTGACAAATGGCTATCCTAGAAAAGGCATCAGAGGAGGGCTCCTTTTCACTCCCGACGTTTTCTGTAGGTTGCTGTCCCTCTGTTGAGGCTGCATCCCTTTAGAACACTCTGTGCTCTCCATTTCCCCCTAACAACATGAGCCTCTGCATTAGGGGGGTTTCTGCAGTTCACCTTTGACTGAGGATCATTTCTGGGGGGTCAGCCTAGAATCCAGGGGTGCGACCAGAATGGAAACTCTGCCTGCCCCTCTCTTTCCACCACACAGGCCTTGTGTTCTTAAGTTACCGCTACAACTGACTTGGCCTCTTGTTCAGGAAAGAGCCATTCTTGCCTTCTCCATTCCTTTGAGCTGTTGGGACAGTGGGCGGGGCAGGCAGAGCAGGGGTATTGGGTCATTATGGTTAGAGGAGAAAGGGGGAAATGACAGGTGCAGGGCTCTCAGAATGTCACAGGGAAATGCTAGAAGGTAACAAAAGCTCCCTTTGATGTTTCTTGGATCTAAGCTGGCTTGAGTTGGGACTAGAACAATAGCTCACTTTTGATCCCCGAAGAGCCAAAGAGTTGTTTATTAACAGTTATGAGAATTATTAGCTCCAGATTCCAGAAACCAGTGATAGGGAGAGGAAGATGGCCCCCACAGAGAAGTACTGGATCAAGGGAGGGGGACTTTTGGCGGTATGGAGTTGTTGGGGGGGGTGCAGACAATTGGGAGTACCCCAGAGAACAGCTGAGAATAATGATGAACATGAAGAATAAGAACAGTATAACGTTATTGAGTGCTGCCATTTGGCTGTTCCATGTGAACTCCTCTATGTGTAGTATCTTTAACCCTTATAGCAACCTGGGAGGTCTCAGTCTAGTCCCAGGGCCGTCAAGGTCTGTGTTCTCCTACCTCCTGCACTGATGTGTCTCCACACAAGGAGAGCAACAGGTGCACTGGACTGGGAGACCGAAGACCTGAGATGAGCACTCTACTTTATTGCTGTGTGACCTTGGAGAAGTCACATAAGCTTCCTGAACTCCAGGCGTGTCCCTCCTCTATCACATGAGGTTTGTAAATATTTGCTGGCCCTTCCTCAAGGTGTTGAGAGGAGCAAATGACTTAAGGCATGTATGTCTCTATAAAATCAACTCTTTCATTATTCACATCAGGTCTCTTCAGCTCCAAGGGGACTATGGCGAAAGGTGAGTACAAATGAAGTGGTGACTTATTATTTAAAGCTGAAGACTCTCAGGTGGATCAATTGGCCCACCATGCTAGGTCTAGCCTGTCTGTAGAGGTTTTATCATCGTGACATAGCCCCCCAGGGAGAGGGTTAAGGATGTTTCTAGACTCCAGCTGGGCAGGGGTCAGCACAGAGCAGTGGGAGCCTCGCCAAGAAAAATAAAACTCACACGAGATCACCTACAAGGCTGGGTCACCGGCCAGTGTAATCTCTTGAGCAACATTACCCCCAATCCTGGTCTGAGTGTCTGGATGCTCTTCCTGTTGGCTCCAGCCATTCTCAGCCTCCAACAGTCTCCCTCTTGCTCATCAGCACTGCACCCTGCAGCAGCTCAGACTGTTCCAGTGAAGGGCACCTGCCTCTTGTTGAAACACTGCCAGACTCCACAGCAGACCCCAGCCTGCCTCCAACACAGCGGGAGCTTCAGGTGGCCAGAGGGCTCACCCAGTAATTACAGCACATTCATTTAATATTTATTGGTAAATGCTCACACAGAACAGGTTGCATGTAAGCACTGGAAATTTATCCTTCACAGCCAATCCTTCCCATCCTATCAGGCTTTTATTTTAAAGCTTCTTATCTTACACCACAGTCTCCCCTCCCCCATCCCTCAAGTTCCTTGGTTTCTCCTTGCAGGTGAGAGGAACTGAATCTCTTAGTTCCCTATACTTACAGAAGCACGGGCACATTAAAAGGGGGGGGGGGATGAGGCTTATATACATGATGGTCACCACCATGCCTAAGCCCATCCTTCTTCCAACACTTGAGGAATCCCCATATTTTGGTCTTGCTGGGAGGCAAAGCCGCCTTCTACAATAGAACCAGACAACACCAGGTATTTGTTTCCTGGACTCCCTTGCAGTATGCGAGGGTCCTGCTCTGAGGCTCTGCCAGTCAGACAGGGCAGACCCACAGGTGAATGCGGAGTGTGCTCCTTGAAGAAGTGGGGATTTGGAACAATCCTTTTCAGAGGCTGGGCAAGATAGAGTTCTGGGGCAGTAGTGGCTGGAGTGGGCTGTGGTGTGTACCACACAATCTCTGTAGCTGGGTGGGGAGAGCAGTGTTGCCTTCCAGGAAGTCTCCAGGGTGATTTTGGGTGTTGTTCCTGGCAGGGTGGTTTCCAGGTCTCATTTCCCATTTCTCTGAGACATTCTGTAGGCCACCCAATATCATTTTTAGTGCATTCCTCTTCTGCTCAAATCAGCGAAGTCTGATTTTGTACCTTGAAACTAGGAATTCGGAGCAATACACCAAATGACACAAACAATAATAGTAAATAGTAATAGTAATAGCTAGCATCTATTGAGAATTTCCATATTCCAGGCATTGTCTCAAAGGTTTTTATGTAATAACTAATTTACTCCTAAAACAGACACTCAGAAGTAAATACGATCAGTAATCCGATTTTACAGCTGAGGAAGCAGAATGTCGGAGACGTAAGTAACTTTGCTGAGGTCTTAAGGGTCACCCTTTCCTTCTACCACCTCCTAAGGAGTGAGGCTGAAGTGCGGGATTCCGAACTAAAGTCATCATGCTTGGGGCTGCTAACTCTGGCTCCTCTGGGTTCGAAACTGAGGTGAGCCTTCCATTTAAGGGGGAGGATTTACACCTTCAAGTATTCTCTGTGGTGAGGCTGAAACTTCTTCCAGGGGGACCAAACTGGGGCCTTTTCCCTTGTTCAGCCTTGCTACAAACACCAGGAGGGAGGGCCCAAAGTGGGGCAGATCTCCAGAGCTCTCGGGGTCCAGAGACACAGTGGGGACAAGCTTGCTGCTGCGATGACAAAGGGTGCTCTCTGGAAATGTCACTTCTGGTCTCTTAATCACCATTCCGTGATTGGATTCATTAGGCTGAGAGCTCTGCAGACTGAGCTGTTCCCATACATGGAGCAGTTTCACAATGCAGGAAACCTATCCCCGAAGGCCAACCATCAAGAAGGAGAGTTGGGTATACATGTAACACATCACCGAGAGGCCCTGCTTACGGCCGGGTCGTAATTCATCACCTGAGAGTGATTGATTGTCTTGTTTTTGTTCTAATTTTGGACTAGACACTTTGGGATGACGGTTGGGTTTAACATTTTAGTTGTCTTTTCTCATTCCATGAGGAAGTCTAAAGTAACTGTGACTCCAGGATTTTTATGTTATTTTTCTTGAACCAACTATCATAATTGCATATTTGGGGAATAAAGTCTCTCTCCATCAGGGGTGAGTGAGGACCCGGAATTTTCTCTCTTGGTGTGTTTTTGGTGCTGCTTTTGTACATGTGTCTAAATCCTGGGAAATAATAAAAGCTGTGTCCTAAAATTTTGTGAGGTTGAAATCATTTTCTCAAGAAATTCTCCCTCCCCAAACTCCAAAGTGAGGAAGTTGTTTGCTTAAATTTTAGCTATGTGAAGTAGGCTATATGAATGCTTTTTTGAAGTCCCCCAAATCAGTGAGGGGTTGCTTGAGCTTCGTTTCTGCCCAGAATTGTCTAGGCAGAAGCACAGGACAGACTTGGCTTCTTATATACAGACGGAACAACTGAGGGAAAAGTCATTAATGACAGCACTCTATTCAGAGTTCCCATTGGCCTTCACGGAAAGCCCTACAGGATCTGGCTCTTTCTTGCCTCTTAGATCTCATCTAGCACTTTCCACAGCCAGGCTAGTCTGCTTTTGCTGCTTCTAACGAGCCAGGCTGGTCCTCATCTGTCTTTCCAATGGCTCTTTCCCTGCCTGGAGCTCTCATTCCATAGGCAGGTCTAAAGCAACCCCTCAGGTGAGGCAGGCTCTTCCCTCACTGGCATTTAGAACCTTGCTAGGCGAAGTGTGGTCCAGGGACCAGCAGCGTCTGTATCACTTGGGAGGCTGTCAGAAACGCCACCTCTCAGGCCCCGCGCATGCCTTCTGAATCAGAATCTGCATTGTTAACAAGATCCCCACAGGATTCTATCCACGTGAAGGTATGAAAAGCCCTGAGTTAGAGCTCAGCTTGAATGTCACCACCTCCCTGTCCCCTGGGAGGCCTTCCCTGAGCACTGCAGCTTCCTGACCCGAACCTGCCCCCCGCCCCCAGGACTAAGCACCACTGCTCTCTTGCCTTGTCCCAGCTGGCGCCTTGTCCCAGCTGGCTGTCTGCATAGTGCTGATTACAATGTGACGTTTCCATTTTACTTTCAGTTTGTCTGGATGTTTGTATGGAACTTGTCTTGTTGGTTTACCTGACTGCCCTCAGGGCCTAGACCAGTGTCTGATGCATAACTGGAGTACATACTCCACACATATTTCCTTTTTCTGCCCAATTATTTTATTTTTCTTAGCTTTGTTGAGGTATAATGGACAAATAAAACTGTCAGATATTTACCATATACAATGTGATGATTTGATAAGCGTACACATTCAATTAATCAACACACCCATCCCTCACATATTTACCTTTCTTTTTTTTTCTCAATAAACATTTCTTGACTGAGTGAAAGAATCAACTGGTCAATTACTGAAAGATGCAACCTTCCTTCCCTCCCTCCCTCTCTATTGATGAATCCATTGCTCTATCTATCTAGTCTGTCTCTGTGGGCTTTCCTACAACACATCCCCATTGAGGGGCAGAGGGAAAGGCACTGGCATCTTGGGGTGGGGTGATGACTCCACCCTGCTCTTTGAGAATCTGCAGTGTGGTGAGAGGCATCCTGGGAAGGCTCTTGTCTAAAGCGGAGTCCCCTTGTGCTCTGGAAGAGAGCTTCCTGCACAAGGCCCACCAACAAGGGCGGGACCCTTAGGGGAGGTTTCGTTCAGGAGAGAATGGGCCTGGTGCGGGTTGGTTTGACTTTGGCCATGGGGAGTTGCAAGGGGATTACAGGAGAGAAGATAAACTGAGCTTCTCCAATGGTTTATGAAGAGTGCTATTCAAAGGTCAAGGGGATGGGGGGTCTTTTCCAGACTTCGGAGAGATCAAAGAGAGCATATATTAGGGCCAGGGTTTGTTCCGGAGGCTGTGATTATGACACAGGGCTGGCACATGAGGAACATGCGATAAGTATCAGCTGGACGAAGGACCATGGCAGGTGCCACAGCAGAGGACTCCCTCTCACCCCTCTGCCTGTCTTCTTCCACTGTGTTCGCCGTCTCTCTCCCTTCCTTTGCCTTTTGTTCCTACCTCTCTCTCCAGCTTGCTAAAACTTTTTGTTGTTGTTGTTGTTTTTTGTTTTTTTGTGGAACCCATCCTGAAAAACAATAGTCAAAACTGGGTTTTTTCCTGCTCTTGTACTTACTCTAAGAGAAGAGAGAGGCCAGAAGAAATGTGTCTTGAGAGCCTAAGAGAAATAGGGGACATGTTATAACTCAATCTCTGGAAATTCTAGTCTCTGGAAATTCTAGAATAAATTGTAGAATATTGCAATTAACAACATTTCCCAAGAATATTCTTTTTAATTTCAGACTTGAGAAAAGCTAATCAGAATCTAGTTCAGAACTTCATATAGAATCAAAGAAATATTATTTAACTGATGGGTCTTGGGAAAACTAAGTACTTAGAGGATAATAAAAATATACCCCAATTTTACATACCCTCACCCAAAAGAAAGGTGCACATGTACACACACAGGAAGGAATATATAGCAAAAAGTCAGTGGTGGATTATCTTTTAGTGAGCTTAGGTATTCTTTTCTATATTTTCCAAAATTTTCAGAATGAGTGTCTACAACTTCCTTAATTATTAAAAACGAAAATGCTGTTGTCAAAATATTAGAAGTTATTTAAAAAAAATAACAGTACTTTGCAGGTGCCCTTTCCTCAGGCCGTGTCTCTTTGTACACACAGCCAGTTTGTTACCTGGCTTGCTAGGCGAACCGACAGTCATGGCATCCAGCCCACACAGGATCAGGAGGGCTGTCTGTTGCAGAATCCCAGGAAACCTCAATTAACTTTTTAGGAGCATTGCATGGGTTGGGTCCTCCCTTCATTTCTCTTCCCCCATAGGGACTCTATCTTGTGCATATACTATCCACTCCTGACCCCAGCCACCCACTGCTTTGATCGAATCACTTTGGGTTATAAAACACAGGGTTCAGCAATAAGGTGGTATCCAAGTGCAAGGACGTCTCAGGCCCAAGTCCAGCCCATCCTGGCCAGAAGCAGCAGGAAATGGCTGTGTTTTGAAGCAAAAACTGCAAACCTCTCCTTTTGTTTCCCTTGCTTCATATTTTCCTTCTTTCTATTTTCTTTGCTTCTCTTTTCCTCTCCATCTTCAGATTTCATACCGTTTCATACCTAATGTACACCAGGAACTCTGGGGGTTGTCCCCACAAATATATTTCTCCTTAGATACACACCACCAGGAAAATGAATTTTTTTTTTATGTTTTATTCTTTTTTTTAATTTTAATGATTTTTTATTATATTATGTTAGTCACCATACAGTATATCCCCGGTTTCCGACGTAAAGTTTGATGATTCATTAGTTGCGTATAACACCCAGTGCCCCATGCAATACGTGCCCTCCTTACTACCCATCCCCAGTCTATCCCATTCCCCGCCCCCCCCCCCAGGCCCTCAGTTTGTTTCTCATAGTCCATAGTCTCTCATGTGTAAGAACTAGGAAGATCGGTAGGGGAAGAAAGGGATAAAAAAAGGGAGGGGGTAATCAGAAGGGGGAATGAAGCATGAGAGTCTATGGAAAATGAATGTTTTGACTCCATCTTACAGATGAGAAGACTGAGACTCAGATCAGTCAGATGGCCAAGCGGAAATCACAGACCTAACGTGTGATAAAAGGTCACCCCCTCCCCAGCTGGAGCCCTTCCTGCTTCAGCCCGCTATCCTACTTTTCCTTGCTTCCTTATTCTCCGGCCTCCCCTTCCTATCACTTTCCTTTCCTTACCCTTCATCTTTCTCCTAAGAGCATGTCTAAGATGAGAAGAGGAAAAGTAAACATACAGTGAAAACAAGTGGGCCGAGGGCTTTCACACACAGTATCTCAACAGACAATCCAAGGGCTCGGTAAGAGAGCGCACACGTTCCCCCAGACACGTACTGCAGGCCAGTGGTGTGGCAGCCGCCGCACTAGACACTCCGAGCCAAAGAAGGTAAAACAACAGCAACAAACCCATTTCTTGCCCTCAGGTTGCTTACGGTCTGGTGAAAAGCTTTTGTTTTCAAAAGCTGAAGATACTGAGGGTTGGAAGAATTATTGAGCCTCTTGAATGTCATGGTCTAAACCCAGAATCCTCCTTCTTAAGACGCTCCAGATTTCAAGCTTCTTTACAGCACAGAATTCTGGGGATGTCAGAAAAAGCACAGCCTCCCTGAAGCTTTCTAAACAGGAAAGAAAAGAGAAGGAGAGAGGGATTGGGGGGGGAGGGTGGGGAAGAAAAGCAGATCCTTGTCCCCCATGCTGCTGATACTGGCAATGACTCGTGGATGCATTCTCTCCTTTTCCATGTGGGTGAGCATATGCTCCCAGGGACCCGAGGCTGTCAGGCAGGGTTTGCCCAAGTCGATGTGTAAACCCGAGAACTGAAGGGCGTGCGTGCCCCTGACTCCTTTCAGCTTCTTTGTGCTTCGTGCTCACAGCCTCTAGCTAAATGAGGGAGATTTGCTTCTTATTCTTGGTCTCTGACAGAATTTCAGTTCTTCCAACTGAAAAAAAAAGACGCCCATTGACCAGAGAGAGGAGAGTCAGAGACAGGATCCCAAGCTTTGAGGGTCCTAGGTGGTGGTGGTGATTATGGTGTTGACGATGATGGGGACAGCACAGAGCATTTATTGAAAGTTTATGTGCCAAGCACCATACTAAGTACTTTTACATAATGCCTCACTTAACCCACAATAAAATAATTCTGTGGCATAGGCACTATCACCATGATCATTGTAAAGACAAAGGGTCTCAGGCTGGGAGACATGACATAACGTCCCCAAGATCCCCCTAGTAGGTGACAGAGCTAGGAGTTGATTCCAGGCAGTCCAGCTCTAAAACCACACATGCACGGCTGTGTTATTCTGCCTTCCTGGCGGAAACTCTAAAGCGCGTACATGGTTTGTCCTCAGTAAATATTAGTTTCCTCTTCTATTTTTGAAACTCTCCTGGGGAAGTTCTTTTTAACAAACTTCCCAGTTCTCTGACCCATCAGCGACTCTCCTTTCTGCCACACAGCCAACTCTGTGGTCAGGTGGGGAGACCTTGTTAGTGTCTAACTCCCACCCCTCATGCTGCCCATGAGCCCTCAGAGTCCTCGGCTGGCTGCCACCAAATGTCACCTTCCTGCTGGAGGCTTTCCCTGCACTGCCCAGATTCCCTAGTGATTTGCAAGCACATTAACATTTAAGAACCACTGCCCTAGAGAGCATTTGTGCTTGGCTTCTCTGCACAACCATTTATCATATTTCATGGTTTTAAAGAAAAAAAGCAAAAACATAAAAAGCCAGGCACCCTGGAGGAGCTGACAGGATAACCTCTGACCTGTGGCTTAGGATGGGAATGAATGCTCGGCCAGCTCCTCCGTGGCTGTGGCTGCTCCCCCCAACCCCCATGGCTCCCCTCCCTCCTGGCTGTGTGGACTTGTAAATGGCCTGGGGGGTGCGGGGAGAGAGGGAAGACAGGAGAGGGCTCAGCACATGTCACATAGGGCCCCTGGTCGGTCAGGTGCCGGCCACATACAAGAGGAAATTTTCTCAGGTTGAACTCTACTTCTTGCTCTGGGGACCTCCAGGAGGGGTTGGTACCTTTCTTTTTCATTAAACAAGGGTAGGGGGCGCACAGCAGGGTGGAAAGGAGTCTGGGAGGGGAGCAGAGGAGGAGGGTTTCAGGCAGTGCCGGCAGGGGGCCAGCTGGGCCTCCACCTTCTAGCCTGGGCCAAATAGAGCCAGAGAGACCCACAGGTTCATAATTCATCTTAATGAAGGGCCTCTGTAAACCCGCCATGCCCTCGGGTTTCTGCAGGAAGCTCCCAGCCATTCTGCTGACGAGTCTCCAATTGTGCAGGTGCTAACGGGCTCTTTCCTCCTGGGGCTTTTGTGGCATGTTTTGGAGTGACTGGAGGCTTCAGAACCTTCTTCCATCAGGGCCTCCAAGGAGAGGGGATGCTGAACTGAGGGATCTGCTCTGGGAAGGTCCCAGAAAGTCACTGGGAGCTCCTCTGCTCAGCAGCACACATCCCTCTTCAGCAGATAACTAGTGGGAGGTGTGAGTAGTGGGCAGCGGTGGTAGTAAGAGGCTGACTAGAATGAATTATATTTAAAGCAGCTAGTAACATCCCAGACTTATAAAAAATTCATTCTCAGCCAGACCCTGAACTGTGCTCTTTTACACACACTGTCTCACTCCTCACAATGACACGCATTATCAGCACAGGCTTTCAGTTGAGAGAAGGGACAGCTGGAGAGTTGCAGAGCCAGCATCTGAACCCAGGTCAGTCTGTCTCCAGACCCCACACTGGAAAGTTCAGTGAGAACCGTACAAAGTAAGGCATATCTGTCTTCCTTTTAACATGAACAACTCTCTGCAAGGTCCTGATTTTGTACACTTTTTGCAGATGACAAAGACAGAACTCAGAGAGGCATAGGGATTTGCACAGAGTAACACAGTAAATATCATTAGCTAGAAACTCTCCAGCCTGTGGCCATTCCAGAAAACGGGTCCATGAGTGGGAAACCATGCTAAACAAACCACTGCTTTCTCTGGGTCGTGGAAAACCCTCCACCTTATTTCTAGCTTTTTTCCTATTTCCCCCTTACACTCCCAAGAAAGCTCACAGATATCAAAGACACAAGGCTCATATCTTATTCTCTGAATGTTTTTTTTAAATCTACAGAACTTCTGGTTTGAGTTTTTGGCAAAGATTTAGTTAAGATAATGTTGGAGTAATTATTTTTTTCATAGTGTCTGCCTTGCCTACTTCCAAAAGAGTAATGAGATTTTTCTTTATTAAAAAAAGGAACACAGAAGCCTCCTCCACTGCACGGAAGATTCCTGGAGGTTGGACGTTTGTCTATTGGTTGTTACACTCTGCTCTTCCCACCCCAGTACCCAGGGTTTTGGAAAGTACCTGTGCGCTCGTGTGTGTGTGTGTGTGTGTGTAAAATCATGTGGCAGAATGGGAGAACTGACTGCACCAGGACTAAGGGTTATCACAATTGGCCATTTAATCAGTCCGGAGGTTCCTGGAAAAAAGTGGAGAAATGACAGATATAGACGGGGTGTTATTTAACCCTTTCTTTCCCATGAGACCCAGTCTTTATCCTTTGCCTCTGGTACCTTCATCAGCAACCGTATGCAACTTCACGATCCATTCAGCTGCGTTTATTCCTGCCTCCCCCTTGCCTCAGCAACGCCACTTACACGACTTTCCCCAGCAGTCGGGTACAGAGTAAATCCACAATTTGAACTTATTCATTTTTCTTACAGCTCTAAAGCAAATGAAGTGATCTCAGAATCAGATAATCTGATCTTCATCGAATGATTACCACACGTAACATAACTTATCCAAGATAAGAATTTGGTTCTCTTGGTTGCCTGTGAGATGTACTGTCTGTCAGTGCTATTTGGGAACCAACTGGTCACCCCAGAGGGGTAACAGGACAGATAAAGGCTCCAAACCAAACTAACCTCATCATTGACTCTATTTCTGTATATATTATGCGTATCTGCATTTACCTATCAAATACATATGGTAATCTGGATACATGTGTCAAGGGACATGTATGGACAGAAGGACATATATCTGTTCCTTTAATAGAACAGTCCTCTGAAAAGACTCAGGGTTAACTCTGCCATTAAAGCTTGACTGACCTATCTTCCAACCCCCTCCAAAGCACACATACCTGAAAATGAAATGGGAGAAGAAAGGAGATCATCACCCATCCATGATGAGAACTTTCAGCAAATGGGACATGGTGTTGAGGGCGTTCACATGCCTTAGTGAAATTTAACACGATCCCAAACTGATGAGATCTGGACTTGCAAACTGGCAAACAGGAAATTGTCTTTGCGATTTCCTGCTCTTCAAAGGCGGGACCTCTCCAGTGTATTTGGCAGTTCAGAGTTTAATTAGCCATCTCTATGTGCTCAATCTGGGCTCAGCAGGGAAGACCAAATACTGTCAGGGCTGGAGTTGGCCATCACAGGCCTCTGGGAAGCACATAGTATTGCCCAGAGCTCTGTCCACCAGCGAGCCAGCCACCCTCCAGAAATTCCTCTTTCCCCTTCCCAATTTTTAATGCTGGGGAAAGGGGGAGGGTGGGTGCTGGAACTCTTCTAGTCTGCCCTGCAATTAAAGATGTAAAGCTCATTATGGGCTACTGAAAATACCCACCTGGAGCAGAACTGCCCCTCCTGGTTCCCTCTGCTTGCCTCACTTCACACACCATTGCTCTTAAGAGCCCTGCAGCTCAATCCCTTGGGATTTTACTCCCTTTAAGAGCTGTCTGCACCTTACCAGTTTGAACATGCTCAAGCTTGGCGTTTGTTTTTTCCAAACATGTACTCATTTGGGTATAAGAATCAAAGAAAAGAATCGTAGGATCTTCAACTCTTTTGTTTCACGCGCGTGTGTGTGTGTGTGTGTGTAGGAGTAGAGAGTGTGTATTAGTAACTCCTTTACAGTACAGTACCAGAGCCCACAAGCTGCAGCCCAATCCAGCCCTCACACATGCCTTGTTGGTACACCCTAACACTCCTCAGAGGAAACAAAATTTAATGGTGGCTTACATTTTAAACTTGGAATATTTCACACACACATATTTCCAGTTTATTCTGAAACAAGCAAGCGAAAAAACAAATCAGACACAGTTGGCAAGCTGGATTCCATATCCCTGCCTGATACACATTGTCTCGAGCTGAGCAGGGCGCCCCTTTTCAGGTGGGAAAGCCAGTGCATTTGGTTGTGTCTGCTGAGGGGGCCCAGACAGGCTGAAATCAAAGCTGGCCTAGCTGGCTTCCATGGGGAGGAAGGGGCCCCTTTCCCTAGTTCACACAAAGTCTCGCTATGGGCCAGAGGAGTGCAGTTCCTTCCACTGGCCATCTGACCAACTTCACCCATTCATGTTACCTGCTTCTCCCAGTAGGAGTGTCTAAACCCTTCTACAGACAACAAGAATAAGAACTTACAGCTATAAAGTTTTGACAAGTTCAACAGCACTAACACATAGATTAGATTTCTACCCAGCTTTCAGAGAAAATTCTTACTGGGTTGCTATTCAAGTCCAGTCTTTCCTAGACCCCAGCTTTCTTGCTTTCTTAAACTCAGCCCTCCCCATTCCCCTCTACTTGCTTTCTTACTTGCTTCCCGGGGCCCTGGAAAAACAGAAAACTTGACTCTCTGAGTCAGAGCAGGTCGGCTGGAAACACAGGTGGCTTATTACACCACCAAGTCATAAAGAATGAGAACGGCTGGTCCACTTTCCTCGTGGAGCGGTCTGCTGTCTCGGGGGTTGTCAGCAGGCTTGGGCTTCTGCTTTTAAGACATCTTCTGACCCAATGAGCAGACCTGGGCAGTAAAATGCAAATCATTCCAGCAGTCAATTAATCCCACTGAAATTGCTTCAACTAACACAGCAGTAAAAGGGGGAAAAAAGAGAATTTTCCTCTCCAGTCTTTCTCTGCTCAGAGATAACGTGCAAAACTTAAAGAACTGTTAATTGTCCAGATCCACCCCAGTTCCCCAAATCCAGGCCACATGCATGGCTGTTTAAGCCTTAATGAAAATTAATGAAACGGAAACAAGAAGGAGGTTACTGCTGTGAATCAGAAAAGCTTGGTGTCAATACTCAAACCAAACAGCCTGCCCCAGAGCAGCAAGACAGACCAGTCTTAAAGGGACCAGCAAGTGATAGGCAATGCTCACCCCAGTCCTAATACCAATCCATCCTCTCCCCAGTTTCTGGAATAATGACAGGTCTGATGAAAATTCCTTCTGTGACTGTCACAGCTAGACAGAGAGTGAGGCCAAGCCCTGGGCAGAAATGACATAGGTGTTGCCAGGCGGCACTATCTGGCCCTCTGTCAAAGCTGGTCCAATGTTGGCATCTGGATCTGCAGCTCACTTGGCCACAGCGCACGAGCCTGAAGTCCAGGGAGTAAGCACCAACCTTTATTCCACACGGATGCTCCTGAAATCATTTTTCCAGAGGCCTTGATTTGAGGTAGTCAGCTTCCTGAGCAAAAATGTCAACCCTCATCTAAAGCCAATGGCGTTTCCACTCACAGCCACGGGGTGTCCTTCAGAAGCTCTAGCAGCCTGTATAATCGATTTTTATTTTTCTGTGAGAATGGTCAAGGCCAAGGAGCACAAACACCTTTTCTTTCTTTCTTTTTTTTTTTTTAAGAGCTTAGAGGTTACAGGTCAACCACCCCATTTTACACATGAACAAAACATAAATGACTTGCAGGAGAGCGAAGAGCTAGGACTGGGACCTGGGAATCCAGAGTCACTATTTTGAGTTCTAAAAGTGTGTTGGCATTGTCCCAGTCCCTGCCCTGTCCTCTTTATTCTCCTGACACCTTGTTTTTCCCACACCACCCACAAGAGGGGACTTGCCTGGCTTCTAAGAAGGTGGGGCAATTGAGGCAAGAGGGCAGGGGGCATCCCCAGATGCCAACGTCAATGCCCCTCTACATTTGCAGGTGGTTCCTACTGATTTTTTCTAGCCTGATTGCTCCCCAGGTTCTCTAAAGTAAGATATAAAGGACAATGGCTTAGGTAAGGTACGAACTAAGCGACCCCACCTCCTGCAGTGGGGGGCGGGCCGGGGGAGCTGTCTGTCTGGCATTGGCGAGTGAGAAAAACCTGTCTTCCTTCCTAAGGTGCTCTCAACTTAGCTAGGTGGTATAGGGTGTTTCAGAAGTTTCAGAAGACACAACACGTGTTACAGAAGATCTAGTAGGGTGTTTGCAAAATGCTGAGGTCCACAGGCTCCCTTCTCCCCTACCGAAGTTTTTCTTATAAGAAGCGGTTGCACCATCACGACAGCAAAATTAACAACCACAGAAGCAATGGGCATTGGTACAGCCATCTCAGAAAGAATGCCAGCATAAAACCAGCATTTCTGAACCAGGGATTTACAACCAGCCCAGAAGCGAGCAAGACCAGACAGAGGGATGTAGAGTGGAGTAAGCAAGAATTGATCACCAACAAGACATGGGCAGGGGTCCATTGAAGAATCAGACTGAGCACTGGTTGATGAACCTGGCTGTGTGTAAAAATCTTGGGGGGCAGGGCACCTGGGCGGCTCAGTTGGTTAAGTAGCAGCCGACTTTTGATTTCGGCTCAGGTCGTGATCTCAGGGTCATGAGATCGAACCCGGTGTCAGGCTCTGCACCAGGCATGAAGCCTACTTGAGATTCTCTCTCCCTCTGCCCCTCCCCCACTGCCTGCTTGCATGCATTAAGCACAAATTCTCTCTCTCTTTCTCAAAACAAAACACAAATCTCTAGGGGGCTTTGACAAATACAGATTCAGGCCCCTCCTCAGAAATACAGCATTGTGAGTCTCCAGAGGTGGGGCCAGGGAATCTGTGCTTTGAGCAAATGTGCCTAGGATCCTGATACGACCAGCTCTGAACTCCTGGCCAGCATATAAGTGCTAAGGAGCTCAAAGGACCCCTTTCCAGTCTTCTCCACCCTTCATTCTGGCTATCCATCATTGAGTTCAAGGGCTTCTTTAAGGATGTCAGGCCCCTCTGTGGTTGTAAACTTCTAGAAACATCTTCTTGGTGTCTGGATCCTGCAGTTCTCTCAGATGGCCTCTGTGCATTATGTGCTAGCTCATTTCTTGAGAAGCAAACTTGTAGCTCAAATCCCACGCCAGGGTTGGGAGTGGGGAAGCATCTGTCCCTGATCTCCTGTGGCCCAGCTGAGGCCTTCCTGATGTGGCTGCTAGCCCTAGACTATATTCTCTTCTGATCCACGAAAACCATACCACTTGACTGCCCTTCCCAGACCCAAACCCCACAAGGCTCAGCACAGGCTGCCTCCTGCTGATCTTTTCTGCCCCTTCTGGTGAACCCCTTTACTGCTGGTGCTCTAGTCACATGGACCTTCTTTCAGACCCTTGAAAGCTCCCTCCTACATCAGGACTTCTGCCTATGACTCATCCCGTCTTTGAGCTGCCTTGGCTGGTTTATCTCCTAGCTCAGGTCTCGATGCTCAGTGCAAATATCACTCCTCAGGGAGCCCTAATGTCCCTTTATGCCGGATTGGATGTCCCATTTCTGTGTTTTTCTAAAGCTATCCTTCTTCCTTTTCATACACTGACCATTGTATGTAAGCATATAGTTATTTGGGTGGTGAACTGATTGATGTCTGTCCTTCCCATCTGACTGAGGGTTCCAAAGAGGCAGGGTCTGCCTGCCTGGCTCACCATTAGTCCTTGGCACAACAGTCCTCCTCCACCCTCTCCTAAACTAGCCTTCAGATCTGAGCTTGGACCTGGCGTGGGTCAAGGGCCTACCAGGAGAACTGAAACCACTGTATGTCCTACAGAGGGAATTTAATGCCGGGGAACTGGTTATGCAGGTGAGAGCAGAGCCAAGAACCCAACAGAGGACGCTGAGTTCTCCAGAGAGAGGCAACAATAAGAAGCTATTCCCATCCCTGTGCTGGAGGAATGAAGTTGAGCAGCTGGTGTTACCAGAGCTCAGGGACCCGAATGGCAGGGGAGGCAACCACTGAGGACACATAGCCACTCCCAGAGGAGCTGCTAGGGAAGAAGAAGAAGAATCCCTGGGCTTCTCCCTCTCAGCCCCCTCTCCTTATGTCTTCTGCGGACGAGTCTGCTTGGTAGGACTCAGATGGGAGCCAGCTGACCCAGGAGCTCGGTTACCACAGCCTGCAGGCGTTGGCCCCCCTGCCACACAGGGCACAGCAGGGGAAGGGCGGGGCCCAAGACCTCTAGGAACCGTTTCTCATCCCTATCCCAAGCTGAAAAATGGTCCCCTGAAGATATATTCACCTCCTAATCCTCAGAACCTCTGAATATTATCTTATATGACAGTCTTACTTTATGTTCCAGAAGACATGATTAAGTTAAGGATCTTGACAGAAGGCTGGAAGCTTGGATTTTCTGGACAGGCCCAGAGAGCCACCACAAATATCGTTATAAAGGAGAGGCAGAGGGAGCTGGACACACGGAGGGAAGGCGATGTGAAGACAAGGTGGCGGCAGAGACCAGAGTGGTGCGGCCGTAAGCTGAGTGCTGCCGGCAGCCAGCAGGAGCCGGAAGAGGCAGGGAGGCAATTCTCTCCTGGAGCCTCCAGAGGCAGGGCAGCCCCACTGATACCCTGATTTCCGACTTCTGGCCTCCAGGCCTGTGAGAGAATACATTTCTGTTGTTTTAAGCTACAGATTCAGGGCAGTGTGTTACAGCAGCTCCAGGAAACAATAGTAGGCCCCTCTATTATGTTCCCATCAGCATCCATGTTTGCCTCCGTGGTCCGCTGCTCCTCTGCACCCATGTAGCCTTGTCCATTGTCTGGTCTGTCCAGATAGACTGGACTCCTTGAGGGCAGGACTGCATGTCATGGATGACAAATAAGTGTTGGTCAACTGAATTTAGGTGTTAAGCCACACCTGATCTTTGACCTCTTCCTTAGGATAGTATTGTCCAAATGAAGAGGTTAATATCCTGATATTTCTAGCCATCTAGCCAGACTCTACCCTGCCGGTCTTTCTTTTCTGGTATCTGGCTCCCCAGCCCAAGGCCCTGCAAGGGACACTCTGATTTACATGGCAGAAAACCAAGTCTCTCAATGGCAGTTGTGGTCCCAGCCACCCTACTGATCTCCAACCCACGGTGCCGGGAAGTGACGGTGAGCCACGGGGGAAACAAGCACCTCCTCCATCCAGCTTTTCTCTTGAGTCATCCGACTCCCAGCCATGGGCTAGGTCAAAGTTTCTCTGCAGTCCCCTGTGTTAACAAGCTGGAAGCCAAATAGCCCAGTGTCATACAGCATTTTTCTGAGTAGTTAATTAACGAGGGGATAAGCTACCTTGACAATCACTGAAGCAAGCAGCCTCACTGTGCAGTCCTCAAGAGGGATGGGATTAGTTTCCAGGGAGACAATAGGGAAATGACAAGGAGGGCAGGCTTGCTGGAACCTGCGTCTTCCTCAGTCCTGCTCCTTGCCTGACTCCCCTTCTGCCCACGATGCAGAGCAGACGTGTGCAGAGCCTCATGGTGGGGCTGGACTGGCCTGATAATTAGTTATCACTCAGTGCTGTGGGCGGATTTAGAGTTGGCTCACAGATGGCGTGAGCTGGGCTGCGGGCCTTCTGGAAATCGCACTGTCCAAGGCTGACAGCCTGGGGAGGTAACGTGTCCCAGTGAGATCACTGAGTGGCCCAGAAAAATGCCTCAGAGGTAGGCAGCGCTGATCAGGGATGAGTTCTGGTTGGCCACAGGGGGTAGGAGGTGAGCTGTGGCAATTGCTGGAGGCTGAGGATGGCGAGCAGATCCCCACACAGAGTGGCAGCATTTCTAGGAAAGGGAAGATGAACTCTAGTGGACATATGCCATTTTATTTTATTTACTCCTATTCACTCCACTCTATTCCATGTTTATTCTTTTGCTACCCAAAGTCTCAGGGGAAGGTGTAGTCTGCCTTCCACTCCAGAAGTCAGAATAGCCAGATGACTTCACCAGCTTCCTTTGCTAACCGGTTAGGGTGCAGGCGTGGGACCTAGGTTTGGACCATCCGATGCACCTGCCTGGGATTTTTGAATCCTGAGCTTTTGGTGTCAGTCAGCATGTAGAATTATTGCAGGGGGACAGCACAGTCCATTTCTGGGGTGGAAGCACCAGAGAGGACTGTCTCTACCCAAGATCAGTGTCCAGTCTTGGCAGTCGCAGTGGCCTCTCCATCCCGGCCCTCTGTGGTACTGGTGCCTCTCCATCCCGGCCCTCTGCGGTACTGGTTCCTCCTTGTTCACACCCCCATCTGAGCACCGTTCTTCAGATCTCTAGCAATTTTGAGATCTACCTGATTTGTTTTTCTACAAATTAAGTTGCTGTTTATCTCAACCAGTGTGGACTTCTATTCCTTTGGACTATTAAACTGGTCCAATCCAGAGTGTTGACTGGCTTATTTCTAAGTAGTTGGAGGAAGTAAGGAAAAGTTTGCCCTGTTTTATCTGGAGGAGAGTTCTGAAAAATGATTTTCAATTTTTTTGTTCTGTCATAGCATAATAGGTTGGATATATTTGTCAGGCCTCTATGAGGTACAAGTGACAGAAACTGATTTAAGAACAATGGGAATTTATTTATAACTGTAAAGTATGGGGGTTAACAGGATCTAGGTACGGCTGGATCTGGTGAGGTAAGTAATGTCAAGAATTTAACTCTCTTGCTTTCTTCTTTTCCGGCTTCATTCTTAGGCAGGTTCTGTTCATGTAATGGTCTCTGGCTCCTCTAGGCCGGTATCCCATCAGCTTAGCAATTCCAGTAGGAAAAAGAAAAAGGTTTATTTTCCCCCAAAGTCCAGCAAAATCCTGGTTCTGAGTATAATTGGGCCAATTTGGGTTACCTGTCCCCTCTAGCCTGTGGTGAAGGCTGAGTGGGGTGGGGGCCAGCAGCTGACTAGCCCAGGTCTGGATTATGCGGTGGGGTCACTCCTGCAGTCACTCCTTTAGTTAAATGTTCCGAGATTCTGCTGTAGGCCCTGACCCTGCCACCCTTCCTACTTCCCCAATTTATGGGAAGTAAAGTTTTACAACAGACTAACTCATGTTTTTACTTTTTTTTTTTTTAATTCTTTTACAACAGTTAACATATGATTAGTAGAATTTAGTGGCTTCCTCTACTGGTTGTGCTGGAAAAAAGACAGACTGTTGATTATAAGCTGATGGTCTATTTGTTTCTTGCCCTCTTAAAAAGTGATTATTTTGCAATGCAAGTAAGAGTGACCTTATCATAAGGTTAGCCTTAAATCACAATTAATTTATTAATTTTTAGGGCAGGTAAAGAGCTATTATTATGTAAAAACAAAATGCTTATCATAGAAGTAATTACAACCACTTACTACCATATCTGATATTTACTAAAAGCGCACTATGTTTCCAGCACCGTTCTAAGCTCTTTCTATCTGTGAACTCAAATCATAGTCCTAATATACTATGAATTAGGTATCATTACTAATCCTATTTTTCATATGACGAAACTGAGGAATGGAAATGAAAAGAGCTGACCCCAAATCATGGAGCTAATAAATGCTGGGGCCATGGTTTGGGTCCAGTAATCTGCATTCCATATTCTTAACTACTATGCTATCCTGCCTCCATTGAGTAATCTAACTTATTATTCAAAAGAGCCCGGTGATGAGGCATGATTTCCGTTTTACAGATGAGGGTACTAAGGCTCATGAGGTTACATCATTTGTCCAAGTTCACAGAGCTAAGAAGGGCTTTGGGCCAGAACTCAAAGCCCTGCTCTTAACATCCCCCCCAACATACTGCAAATCCCCTGGGGAGAGAATATAGTGTTGAGGCCCCAAGGTATGAAATCATTGCTTTAGAACAGAGGCTGGCAAACTACGGCTCATGGGCCAAATCCAGCCTGATGCTATCTTTATAAATAAAGTTTTATTTGGACACAGTCATCTCTAGTCATCTATATACTGTCTATAGCTACTTTTGTGTCATGACAGCAGAATTGAGTCATTGTGACAGATTTGTCCTGCAAATCCTAAAATATTTCCTCTTTGACTCTTTACAGAAACAGCTTGCTAACCAACCCCTGCCTGGAGAGGACCCAGGATGGTTCATGTCTCACTAATTCCACCTTATGTCACAGGGACCACTGAGGAGTGAGGAGGGACAGCAGGAAAGACTCTACCTAATCGTAGAGTTGAAGTTTGACAATCATCTCTGTAGCTTTGAAACTTTCTTTCTCTGCCCTACTTCCTGTTTCTGCCAAGTGCTAGTAGCCAGGGCCCACCTTTGTTTCAAACAAGAGCCCCGAATCTGGCCACTTACTCGGTTTCTTCTTGTTTATTATATAACTACTGCTCATCCCAGGAAGCACATTTAAGTTCTCCTCCGACTGGGTGGATTTCCTAATGTTAAAAATATCAATGCAGAGTCATCTTGCTGTAAGCCACAACTGACTGAGACTTTTATATGTTATAGCAACTGTTTTAGAAACAGGCATTTTTTTCTCCTAATGCTAAAAACCAAATCTAATTGTCTAGTTGTTTTATGAAGTCCTGAGAAGCAGAGTGAATGCTCTGTTTTCCTTCCCCTAGAACATAATCTGAGGAAATTTAAAAAAAAATAAAAGGAAGAATTGAGAAGACTAAGCCCCTACCCCATTGTCTGGCAGGCCGATGGACCCCAGGGCTCTGTCCAGCCTCACTGTAAGCACCCATGAGGTGCCCACCTGCTGGCTCTAGGGAGTGGCCCACTGTGGCATTCGATGTAATGCCTTAATTCCCCTTTCTGACCTTTACTATGATAAAGGACTTCCCTAATGCTGTCTACTTCCCCTCCCCAGTCCTTACCTTCTCCTGCCATTCAGCGACCTGCCACACTGGTCACTGTCCTCACTGCACAGTGACATCAGTGCCTCCCCACCCCACATCATTTTGCTTTTGTGGTTGTTCTGCTTGGCATCATGTTTTCCCCCATCATTCCACCTATCAGAATCACACCCACATCTCAGTGTTCTGCCCAAGTGTCTTTCATTTTATATGCGATGCTTTTTCAATCCATTTTAACTAAACAAGAAATACATGAATGCGTTCTCTTGGTCATAATGTAAAGCATTATGGAGAGGGTTAAATTCTCTATGGATAAAAACCCCCAAGCTCCATTCCTTCTCAAAGGCAACAAGCATTATTATCTATTTGTTGCATATTTTTCCAGAGTCCTTTCTAAGCATTTGCATATTTACATATGAACTAGTATAAAATATATAATACGTTTGGCATGTTTTACACAAATGGTAACATCTTTGCTTTTTTTACTCAACAATCCCTACTGGAGACTTTTCCACATTACTCAATACAGATAGAATGCATCCTTTTTACCTGCCACAGTATGAGTACAGAATTCCTCTTCTGATTGACATTTACATTGTTTTCAGCTATTTGAGAGTAAAATAATGATGTTATAAAGACATCCTTGTCTATGCCTCCTTGTGTACTTGTGAGTTTCTCTAGATTATTGCTTTCTAACTGTTCAGAGCAGGGGTTGGCAAATGTTTTTCTGTCAAGGGCCAGGTAGTAAATATTTTAGGCTCTGCAGGCCATACAATTCCTATCATAACCGCCCAAGTCTGTGCTTGTGGTCTGAAAGCAGCCATAGACTATATGTAAATAAGCAGGTATGGCTGTGTGCTAGTGAAACTTTATTTACAAAAATAGCCAGTGAGCAGGATTTAGCCCATAGGCCATAGTTTGCTATCCGCTGGTTTAGAGCACACCTTCAAACTAGAACACTGGTATTTTATGAGTGTTTCTGGGCTACCATACCATAGCACCAATGATTACTAATTTACTGAGCCTCTTAGATGCCCATGCCTATTGCGACATGCTTTCCCAGAGTTACCTCGTTTAACCACTGCTATGAAGGAGTAGAACCAGCTGAAGCTCAGTGATAGTAAATAATTCCTCAAGGTCACGGAGCTGCTAAGTGCTGGAGTTGGCATTATCCAGGTAGCATGTCTCCGGAGTGCTTATTTTTCTCTCTTTTATTTTCGTATTATTATGTTCAGTTAGCTCATCATTAGTTTTTGATGTAGTGTTCAACGATTCATTATTGTGTATAACACTACTACGCCACAATGTTTCCCCACAATTAAGGGGAGAAGAGGTAGAGTGCAGATGGGTCAACACATAGCTAGTCAGTAATTTAAGTCCCAGATGGCTCTCGCAACTGAGAATCTGGTGGTTTGGTGGACTGTCCCCTCAGGAATATCAGTATGTATCTTGCCTATAATTTCAGGTCATTCAGAGAGTCCCTGCGTGCCACCCAGAACCCCAGGTTAAGATTCATTGTATTAGGACTCAATGTGGCTGGGCATCTACCCAGTGCTAAAACACTACCACCCTCCTGCTCTACCAGCAGTGTGCACCATTCCCTGCCTACAGGGCTGAGACACTGCAGCTCTGAATTACCCTGTTTGGGTTGGGATCCTCACTTTTCTTACCCCGGTTCAGGAAGTTTGAGAAGTGATGTTAAAACTGGCTTCCCACCAGAGATGAAAGGAGGATGGATGGATGAACAAGTGAATGCAAGGGAGGAAGGCAAGGACGGGAGGGACAAAAAGAGGAAAGGGAGGGAGAATAGGAGGGAGGGAGGGAGGAAGGAAGGGAGGTCAAGAGAAGGGAGAAAAAGAATACTGCTGTTAAATGTATATGCCCTTTGAAATCATATTTACTGTGTGCTTCCACTTCTTAGGGGCTATCTGGAGACTATCAAGGGCAGGCTACCAGGGAGATGTGTATTCTGCAGGAAGAGCAGTTATGGATAATGTGAGCTTAGCAGCTATGGGCAGTTCCAGCCACAGGCAGTTCTGGGGAAGTAGTCAGGTGAACTGGCAGTACCAGGAATGTTGTCAACTTGACATTGGTGTTTCACAGCTTGCACTGGAGCCCCCAAAGCTCCCCAAATGCTGCCTCTTATCTGCCCTTTGTTAGGTTCAAACCCAGCCCCAGAGTTACAACTTGGAGGATCAAGTGCATTTTCCACTCTGTCTCATGCCAAGTGGAAAGCCAAGACCTGCCAAGGCCCGAGTTTTAAAAATATAAGTGGGGAATCCCCAAGGGACCCAATCCAGGGACCATTCCAAACATTCTCCTCCTTTTTAAAGTTTTAATATACTTGACAAGTGCTTATTCCCCATTTTGGGGAAAACCTGTCAGAAGGGATGCCCAGAGCGAAGGAAAACTCTGACTCCGGGCAGGCTGCCCGTGCCTTCCTGATGGTTATCACTGGGCCCAGCCTGGTTTCATTTTTTTTGGAGAGCGGGCTTCTTCTCGCACATGGGGTTTCATTGCTTGGGGACGATTACTCAGTCACAAATTATGCCAAGAAGAAGTCCCCTTTCCAAGGAGCCAAGTGACCAAGTGTCTTTCCTTCTACAAAAAGAAGCTCATCCTTTTGGATGTGGGCAGCCCCTACGCATGCAACCAATAACTAAGCACAGACTCGGGCACATTTTTGGCCTGAGTGTGAATCCATTCCTAGCAGATGCAGCAGGCCTTCTTTACTGAGCCCACAGATTCATGGGAGACTATTCTGATGACATTAAGCCGGAATCTGAACAAATGCTGGTAGGCACGGAGGGTCCCCTCTATCAGTAGATTCACCACCTGTGATTCCACACGCAACATGAGTCCAGTGCTAGATACTTATAGCCCCGATCATTGCAGAAAGAGAGATGTTGCATATAACCTGGTAGACATGAAATAGCTCAGCAAACAAACACAACAGCAAGGGTGGAAGTGGTTGATGTGCCCGCCTACAAATGCAGCAAACAATGTAAGTTACGTGTGGACGGCTTCTGACAAAGATGTCAGCTGAAATCTCAGACTTCTACCTCGAGGCACACGGTCATTACAATGGAGCGATTGTTCAGCCACAGAAACAGGATTGCATTTTCCCAGCCTGTTTGTACTTTTCCCTCCCAAAGGGGCATTTCTTGAGAAGTCAGAGGAATTCTGCTGATTACATCTCCAGCACAGCCACATTCCAGGGGGTAGGAGGGTCACACACCTGGGCAGGCAGGAGGAGGCCAGAGCACTGAGCTCTGAGGTCAGATCTCGGGTGTCTGCCCACCCTGCCCCCCAGCAGCACAACAGCTCAGGAGCCCAGGCCTGCTCCCTGTGGCCTGGGGAAGGTTTCATAAATCCACTGCCTCTGCTTGACCTTCTCCAGAGATGGCTTGAAGGCTAAGCAAGCATTCTCCCTGGCCCACCCCTTCTCCCTAGATTTTTGCCATCTTTTTGGACTGCCCTTCCTAATTTTTTGGATTCTCTGATCGGTGTGGAATATGCCTCTCAGATCACAGTTTGTGTTTGCACAAAATAGGTGATTCATGGGCCCCGCAGTCCCCAAAGACAGGGGTCTTGCTGTATCGGGCTGGTAGGAAGGACCCAGGGTACTACTGGAGGTCTTGTTTTTATCTTCGTGCTTGTATGTGACAGTTAATTTTGTGTCAACTTGACTGGCTGTGGGTGCCCAGATTAAACATTATTTCTAGGGGTGTCTGGGAGGATGTTTCCAGGTGAGATCAGCATTTGGATCTATGGACTCAGCGAAGTAAGATGACCCTCCTCAGGGTGGGTGGGCTTCATCCAACCTATTAAGGGCCTGAATAGAACAAAAGGCAGAGGAGGAAGAAATATGCCCCTTTCTTCCTGCCTCACAGATTGAGCTGGAACATCTCAGCCCATCTTCCCCCATTCTTGAACTGGGATTTACACCTTTGGATCCCTAGTTCTTTGACCTTCAGCATCAGACTGAATTACCTTGGCCTTCTTGGGTCTCCAGTTTACAAAGGGCTGATCATAGGGCTTCTCAGCCTCCACAATTGCAAAAGATAATTCCTTATAATAAGTCTCTATCCATCCATCCACCATGTCCTTTTGGTTGTTTCTCTAATACACATGCGACTTGTTCATCAGCCATTCAATCATTCATCATTTCCTAATTCAATCAATTCTTTCTTCCTTCCATCTCCCCCCCAACTCGTTCACGTGTACTTACTAGACGTTAGTGATACAACATAATAATAATAATAGTTGACATGCTAAGCACCTACTGTGTGCCCTTCATAGTGCTCAATGCTTTCTATACATCATGCCCTCTCATTCTCATAATAACGTTTTGATCAGGTATGATTATTGGCTCTATTTCTCAGATGTGAAAATGTATCCTCTAAGTAGGTCACACAGATATTGAGTGGAGCTGGAGATTAAATCCAAGCAGTCTGACTTCATAGACCATCCTAGTCCTAGCTGTAACAGTGGCCGGCCACAGAACCCTGGTCTTGGCCTCGGTGGCTCACGGTGCAGTGGGCAAGGTGGCGAGGTAATGCACAGCTCACAACACCGTGTGCCTGGTGCTGCTGGAGGGCTAAGTGCCCTGGAGGGGCATCCAGTCCTGTCCAAAGGGAAGGAGGACAGGGACTGTTACACGGAGGTGATATCTGAGGTGACATCTGAGTCCTAAAGGCAAGTGGGACTTTTGCCAGCTGAGAAGGGAAGGTCCCGGCCCATTTGCTGGGTTTTTTTAAACGAAGGCCAACTGACCATGAGCCAGAGAGCAGCTTCTTCCCTGGGGAGCAGATGTCAGAGAGACAACTGGCCATGAGCTTGGAGCACTTTGCTCTGCCTCACCTCCACTTAGCCAATCACCCTGTCAAGCCCTCCTCTGGTACCATGGGTGCTTGGGATTCAGTGATAACAGTGAAGAAGCAGGTAGGTGCAAGCCTGGAGTGGAGCCAGGTAGAGTGCAGAATCCAGTTCAAAGCAAGGAAAACCAAGGAAGAATGGCACCACGGGGCTCCACCTGGGCCTGGGAGACAATGTTAAACACCACCAGCTGGATGGGGAAGACAGCACAGCCAAATGCTCTGGATTTAACAGCTGGGTTCAGTCCTGGTGCAATCACAACGCAAGTGTGCTGGACTTGGACTGAGTCCTCCTAAGTAGACAAGCTTCAGTTTACCTATTAGTCCAAAAGGGATGAGGATATGCACTTTCACAGAGTTGTTTCAGGCATGAAAGAAAAAGTGCCAAGAAAGTGCGCCATACATGAAAGCAGGTAATATGTNATGAAAGCAGGTAATATGCTATAAAATGCAAGGGAGTCAGGAAGATGGGTCCATGCTCTCACCTGGGCAGAAGACAGTAGTCAGCGTGCCACTCAATACGTGATGTGTGAGGTCCCTTTCAATGCTGGGTCATTGCTGGAGACAGTGAGGGCAGGGAATACAGGGATACAAAAACACCAAGACATGACCCATAACCTTCATACGACCACCTGCGCCAGAGCCTCCATCACAAGCCAGTGGGGCGGGGGAGCATGGCTGGAGTAGGCACTGACTCATTCCATCTTCCAGTGTGCCTGGGCTAATTCCAGGTGCTGCCATCTTTACCAAAGGACCGGGGTGCTTCAAGGTCTAGGATCAGGCTGACTCATCAGGGTTCTCTCTATGGTCATGATGGCAAGCTGACACAGGGAAACCCCATTTATCAATGAGACTTGCTGGCAAGAAAATGCTAGCTGCTGCCTCTCCAACGTCCTCCCGATTTTTAAACAAACATCCCAGTGTGAGAGCCCGAATGAAAGTTGACAATCAGCGTCCTCCTCCCAGGGACTCATCCTGGCTAACTGGATTTAAGTTCTGTTTGCTTTTACTTTGTCAAAACAAAGAAAAAGTTAGTGTCGAGCATTCAGCCTCATCCTGAGTCCCATGGTCATCTGAAATTAGTGTTTTCAATTTGAGGGTCTTAGGGAATAAAGGAAAACTGGCTGTCTTCCTCCCAGAAGAAAGCCATAAACATGAGCGTCAGGGGGCAAAGAGACCTCTGGTTTGCTGCACAAATGTTTAGTCCCAAAGAGCAGCCCATAAACATCCCACTGAAGGTCATCACTAGCTCCTGAATGGTCCCTCTTCACAGGATAAGACCTGGGCCAAATCATGATGAGGTGAGTTTTGTTTTTAATGCCCTAGTACCCTCTACACCTCCTACCATGGAAACTTGCTTTTGGACAANAGACCTGGGCCAAATCATGATGAGGTGAGTTTTGTTTTTAATGCCCTAGTACCCTCTACACCTCCTACCATGGAAACTTGCTTTTGGACAACTCATTCACAATGAAGTGTGATAGAGATTAAGTTCTTACCCCATATAGAATATGACAGGGATCCAAGTTTTAATGACTAGAATGGAAATCTTAGACTTCCAGACGTCTTCTATGGAGACTCCAGAGCCTCAATACCTGAGTGCTGCCATATGCTCCGGCTATGGCAAACTGCTATTTAAATCCATTTTGCTTCCCTTACCACAGGGTCTTTGCACAGGCTAGTCCCTCTTCTTAGAGTTATCTTTCACCTTCTTCCCCGCTTATCTAAACTTCTATGCCAACTTTAAGACTGAGACCCAAGATTCCTCACTTTCCAGTGGCCCTCTTCAACATCTCCTATATCCCAGACTGCATAACACCAGAGAACCTAGCCTTCCATCTGATCTAGCACTTAGCACTCAGCACTGCAGTTTTCTGCTTAAATGTCTGTCTTCTCCTTTAGACTATGAGCTCCTTAAGTGATTTCTTATTCACCCTGCCACCCACCAGTGAAGATTGACTGTATGAATGAATCCTGTATTCTAGAGGGCAACCAATTTCCCCAGTATTCCTCAAAATTTTTCTCTATTTCCTCTGTGGAAGTAGCTAAAAAAAGGAATGTATGTGTGTATGTATGATGTATGTCTGGGTCAAGGTGAGAACTGGGGATCATATGCCCTGTCTGATGGGGACAGCTGAACTCACTTCCAGACAATTTGAGACTACTGCTGCCACACCTTATAATTTTTCAAATTACCTGGATATTCGGATTATTTTTAATATGAAAACATGTAGACAATCATGCAAACATATGTGCACACACACACACACACGCAGTACTGAGGGCCAAATGTAGCCCTTACATCATGTATCAGGGTTCTCCAGAGAAGCAGAACCAGTAAAATTTATATATATATATTTACATAAATATGTATGTGTGTGTATATATATATATATGCACAAACACACATCTCCCATTATATATACATGTTACATATATAATATAGTATGCATTTTACATATAATAAGTGTGTGCATATATACATACAGACACACATATAAAGAAAGATTTATTGTATGGAGAGTGACAAGTCCAGATCTGTAGAGCTGATGTTCCAGTTTGAGTTCAAAGGTCAGTAGGCTGCTATAGAACAAGGAAGAGCTGATATCCTGGTTCACCTGTCAGGCAGGAGAATGCTTTCTTATTCAGGAGAGGTTCAGCATTTTTGTTCTATTCAGGCCTTCAACTGACTGGATGAGGCCCACCCACATCATAGAAAGCAATCTGCTTTATTTAGTCTAGTGACTCAAATGCTAATCTCATCCAGAAACACCCTTACTAAAACAAACAGGGTAATGTTTGACCAGATATCTGGGCATCCCACGACCCTGCCAAGTTGACACATAAAATTTATTAACACAGGTCACTTAAGTTCCAAATCAATGGGTTTCAAACTTGTTTTATCCTTTAGGAAACCTCCCTTTTCCTTCAAATTGAGTCTTCCCTACAACTCTAACATGATAATGACCATGGTGATACAAATAAACAGTAGTAGTTGTAACATTTTTGAGTGATTATTATATCCAGGCCCTATTCAGAGTATTTTATATACACAGACTCATTGAATCTCCATAGCAATCCTATTAAACAGCTACGATTATTCTACTCTCATTTCTCAGAGGTGGAAACTGGGACCACGAGGAGGTAAGATACCATAGTCGGTCACGCAGCTTGCAAATAGTGAGGACTGTGTTTGACCCCAAGGGGTAGGGTTTCTCCCCAGCATGTTAGGTAAAACAGACAAATGAAGCCTGTTTTGTTGGAAGTGGACACGTGGCCCCTGCCTCCTAGCAAAGTCCCTGGAATTGTAACCTCTAAGGAAGGGCTTAAGAAGCCCTGGCTCAGGTGATCCTCAGAGTTTAAGAGGGAAACCAAGAGGGATATGTGATCCTGTGGTCCCTAGCACAAGAAAGGTCAATTCCGCCTGGTGAGTTTTGAAAGCAAGTGGCTGCCAGTATCCTGAGTTGTCCCTTGGGCCAAAGCCAGTAGTGTATGTGGGGAATGAGACCCCTTTCCCACTCTGGGCCATTCGTTTTCCATTGGTGAAATGCAGGGTTTAAATTACATACTGCAGTGCCCCTTCCCCAAGGCCCCCATGCTGTGCCTGGGAGACAGGAGGGTCTGCCCCTTTTCTAGGCCCTGATGGAATATTTGCAGCCTTCAGTCCAGGAGCTTTCTGAAAGCATGCCCGAGCCTCCCACTCCCACGCAGGCCTGCACAGCCTGGGGCCAGCCACGCTGCCCAGCAGCCCTGGCTCCCAGCCCCTGTCTCTCATCAGCAGGAAGGGCAGGCAGACCAAGGGGAGGGTGAGCTGTGGCTGGCCCTGTGCCCCACCCCTGCCACCAGAGTGGACTTGCCACTTTCTGCTCTGTGTTGGGGTTTCCTCAAGACCGGTCTGTGAACTCCAGAGTCACTCGTTAGCAGGGCTGGCTACAACTTGTCAGGGATCCTGTTACTCCTGAACCCAGTTCCAAAAACAATATAGGGCCTGATATATTAGCCCTAATTAAATTGGCCCACAACATGCTTTTCACTTAATTCACCTATTTTTCTTCTTGCCTCTCCTTCTCGGGGCTCCTCCTCTCAAAGCTCAATTTGGAAATACCCCCATTTGATCCAAAGATGGGTCCCCTGCCAAGAAGTGAGCCCGTGAAGCCATGCCAGCAAGAAGCCAAAAGTCGTGGAATCACCTGCCTTTTGTGCATTTTTACATCTAAGCCTCAATTAGGGGACACGCCAAAGAGCAAGTGCATGAGACATACATAAGCCCCCGCAGAAACACCAGGACAGAGGAAGCGCACGCTCGACTCAATCACATTTTCCAATTTCCCTTTGTATATTTTTCCTGACATCTTTGCATAGGGTAATTCTAATGAAGTTTTCACCTGTCAAAATGAAAAGGCTTTTAAAACTAACAGCCGATGTCACACAGGGGCCCTATTTAATCTTAAATCAAAGACCCATTGAACACGACGAGGAGCTCCGCATCCACAAATGGATCCGGGGTCAGCTTTCTCTGCCATGACGGAGCACGTGCACTCATGCCACCTCGGGCACGCTTGGAGCCTCATCACTTCTCCTGGGCATGAGCCTTGGTGAGTTTTCTCAAATTTTGGAGGCGGGGGTGGGGAGTTTTAGGGAGCCATCCGTCTCCTCATCAGGTCTCCTGGCAATAAGGGAGCCATCTGGGAACCAGGCAAGGATATCACACCCTGGGGGTCAAAAATTAGTAACTCCAAGGAAACCTCCCAGGGGAGAAAAGGAAGAAAACCACAGTTTTTCCCAGTTTTCAAGAGCTGGGCTAACCTGCCCTGCATGCCGTGTCTGCCCTTCTGATGTGTGCCCTTCTTGACTGGGTGCGACATTTTGAAAGCAGCGTGTACAACATTTTAATGTCAAGAGAAGAATTAGTGTCTCAGAAAAGCCTCAAGTATGATCACATGTAATCGTTTTATAGATGCTGGCACAGGTTCAGGGAAGAATGGGTTTTTAATACCAAATCTTTCCATTGCTCTTTGTTTCCCTGTGATTTGTGGGCTCTATGAATGGCAGGTTTCTGGCAGATCCACACTTTCGATTTCCCCTTTGTTTTCTCACGCTCAGAGAGTTCAAGGTTTCTTTTCTTTTTTTCCCCCATGCATCACAAATAGTGTTTAATGGGGTCAGGGGCGGTTTTCTCCCCCACTGGAGACACATCGTTTGGTTAAACCACACATAAATTTTACCCCTCTTCAAAGAAACATTAACAATTCTAATGCACATATATGTACATGCTCACAGACGGAGAGGGCTTTTCTTTTTCCTTTTAAACCAGGGAAAGACCCAAGGTACAACTTCCTGCTCCATCTTCAACCTCATGGAGAAGCAGTGTGCAGGCAGAGGGATGCATGAGGGCCATACTCCGCTGTGTTGAGAACACTCTCTCCTGTGTTACCTTGTTACCAAGGTTTGAGGACACCTTCTGGGTAGAGGGCAGCCTCAGGGGGCATCAAGCCTTTGAAGACAAGACTCGTCTAACAGTTAATGTCCTTCAAGGTCATCCTTGGATAAACCAACATGTTTCCGAGCAGAAGGAAGTAGAAGGAACAGGATTTGGAGAAAAGGGTCAGCAGCCTTGGGTTTGTATTAGGATGCAGAGGTCAAGGATCCTTTTTTTAAAAAAATCAGATGTGTTTTAGAAAACAATCTCTCTGGCTGCTGCATGGAGAGTAGACCACAGAGTGACCAGTGCTGGGACTACTGCAATAGCATGAGTGAGTGATGATGAAAGTCTAGGACAAGGGTGTGAAAGAAAAGGAGAGACGGAAGAACCCCTGGGGGTTCTGTCAAACAGACACTTCCTCTGCACTGCCGAAGCAAAGTGGATTGTTTTGATATGATCATTTTGGCACAATCTTTCCAATGTTACAACTGTTAAGCAACATGCAAAATAGTTTTAAAAATTACCAGTATTGAGTGCAAACATTGTATCCCCAACCCTTTACTATTTCTGAACTTCTCTTCATTCTGTGTCTCGGTCCTGAGCGTCCCCCATTCCTGATGCTACTATACATATCCCGTCACCCCCTCCCTGTCTCCCTGCAGCATGCTAAGTCATCACAGTCCACACTGACATTTTACTGGCTTGATTTCTAGGTCATGTCAAAATGTCCCTGTGTCAAGACAGCCAGGTCAAACTACCAACCATCCCTACGCTGAACTTCAAATGAAGAAAAGTCCTTCAGTTTTTGCAGATAGACCCTCAAAAGAGAGAACTGGAGAGACAGTAATTCCCTGCAGAAATCAGTCTCCAGAACCCTTAGTCAAACCCCGCTTCCCTGGGCATTCCAAGGTCACGCGCATCTTGGNAGCCAGTAGTGTATGTGGGGAATGAGACCCCTTTCCCACTCTGGGCCATTCGTTTTCCATTGGTGAAATGCAGGGTTTAAATTACATACTGCAGTGCCCCTTCCCCAAGGCCCCCATGCTGTGCCTGGGAGACAGGAGGGTCTGCCCCTTTTCTAGGCCCTGATGGAATATTTGCAGCCTTCAGTCCAGGAGCTTTCTGAAAGCATGCCCGAGCCTCCCACTCCCACGCAGGCCTGCACAGCCTGGGGCCAGCCACGCTGCCCAGCAGCCCTGGCTCCCAGCCCCTGTCTCTCATCAGCAGGAAGGGCAGGCAGACCAAGGGGAGGGTGAGCTGTGGCTGGCCCTGTGCCCCACCCCTGCCACCAGAGTGGACTTGCCACTTTCTGCTCTGTGTTGGGGTTTCCTCAAGACCGGTCTGTGAACTCCAGAGTCACTCGTTAGCAGGGCTGGCTACAACTTGTCAGGGATCCTGTTACTCCTGAACCCAGTTCCAAAAACAATATAGGGCCTGATATATTAGCCCTAATTAAATTGGCCCACAACATGCTTTTCACTTAATTCACCTATTTTTCTTCTTGCCTCTCCTTCTCGGGGCTCCTCCTCTCAAAGCTCAATTTGGAAATACCCCCATTTGATCCAAAGATGGGTCCCCTGCCAAGAAGTGAGCCCGTGAAGCCATGCCAGCAAGAAGCCAAAAGTCGTGGAATCACCTGCCTTTTGTGCATTTTTACATCTAAGCCTCAATTAGGGGACACGCCAAAGAGCAAGTGCATGAGACATACATAAGCCCCCGCAGAAACACCAGGACAGAGGAAGCGCACGCTCGACTCAATCACATTTTCCAATTTCCCTTTGTATATTTTTCCTGACATCTTTGCATAGGGTAATTCTAATGAAGTTTTCACCTGTCAAAATGAAAAGGCTTTTAAAACTAACAGCCGATGTCACACAGGGGCCCTATTTAATCTTAAATCAAAGACCCATTGAACACGACGAGGAGCTCCGCATCCACAAATGGATCCGGGGTCAGCTTTCTCTGCCATGACGGAGCACGTGCACTCATGCCACCTCGGGCACGCTTGGAGCCTCATCACTTCTCCTGGGCATGAGCCTTGGTGAGTTTTCTCAAATTTTGGAGGCGGGGGTGGGGAGTTTTAGGGAGCCATCCGTCTCCTCATCAGGTCTCCTGGCAATAAGGGAGCCATCTGGGAACCAGGCAAGGATATCACACCCTGGGGGTCAAAAATTAGTAACTCCAAGGAAACCTCCCAGGGGAGAAAAGGAAGAAAACCACAGTTTTTCCCAGTTTTCAAGAGCTGGGCTAACCTGCCCTGCATGCCGTGTCTGCCCTTCTGATGTGTGCCCTTCTTGACTGGGTGCGACATTTTGAAAGCAGCGTGTACAACATTTTAATGTCAAGAGAAGAATTAGTGTCTCAGAAAAGCCTCAAGTATGATCACATGTAATCGTTTTATAGATGCTGGCACAGGTTCAGGGAAGAATGGGTTTTTAATACCAAATCTTTCCATTGCTCTTTGTTTCCCTGTGATTTGTGGGCTCTATGAATGGCAGGTTTCTGGCAGATCCACACTTTCGATTTCCCCTTTGTTTTCTCACGCTCAGAGAGTTCAAGGTTTCTTTTCTTTTTTTCCCCCATGCATCACAAATAGTGTTTAATGGGGTCAGGGGCGGTTTTCTCCCCCACTGGAGACACATCGTTTGGTTAAACCACACATAAATTTTACCCCTCTTCAAAGAAACATTAACAATTCTAATGCACATATATGTACATGCTCACAGACGGAGAGGGCTTTTCTTTTTCCTTTTAAACCAGGGAAAGACCCAAGGTACAACTTCCTGCTCCATCTTCAACCTCATGGAGAAGCAGTGTGCAGGCAGAGGGATGCATGAGGGCCATACTCCGCTGTGTTGAGAACACTCTCTCCTGTGTTACCTTGTTACCAAGGTTTGAGGACACCTTCTGGGTAGAGGGCAGCCTCAGGGGGCATCAAGCCTTTGAAGACAAGACTCGTCTAACAGTTAATGTCCTTCAAGGTCATCCTTGGATAAACCAACATGTTTCCGAGCAGAAGGAAGTAGAAGGAACAGGATTTGGAGAAAAGGGTCAGCAGCCTTGGGTTTGTATTAGGATGCAGAGGTCAAGGATCCTTTTTTTAAAAAAATCAGATGTGTTTTAGAAAACAATCTCTCTGGCTGCTGCATGGAGAGTAGACCACAGAGTGACCAGTGCTGGGACTACTGCAATAGCATGAGTGAGTGATGATGAAAGTCTAGGACAAGGGTGTGAAAGAAAAGGAGAGACGGAAGAACCCCTGGGGGTTCTGTCAAACAGACACTTCCTCTGCACTGCCGAAGCAAAGTGGATTGTTTTGATATGATCATTTTGGCACAATCTTTCCAATGTTACAACTGTTAAGCAACATGCAAAATAGTTTTAAAAATTACCAGTATTGAGTGCAAACATTGTATCCCCAACCCTTTACTATTTCTGAACTTCTCTTCATTCTGTGTCTCGGTCCTGAGCGTCCCCCATTCCTGATGCTACTATACATATCCCGTCACCCCCTCCCTGTCTCCCTGCAGCATGCTAAGTCATCACAGTCCACACTGACATTTTACTGGCTTGATTTCTAGGTCATGTCAAAATGTCCCTGTGTCAAGACAGCCAGGTCAAACTACCAACCATCCCTACGCTGAACTTCAAATGAAGAAAAGTCCTTCAGTTTTTGCAGATAGACCCTCAAAAGAGAGAACTGGAGAGACAGTAATTCCCTGCAGAAATCAGTCTCCAGAACCCTTAGTCAAACCCCGCTTCCCTGGGCATTCCAAGGTCACGCGCATCTTGGGATGAGCTGCAGGAGGACGAGAGATGCTGCCAACAGTGTCAGAGGAGGCAGCACCTGTCGGCCGGCTCATCCAGGGCTGCCCGCCCTGAGCAGGAAATGGTCCCCGCTGGGTGTCCTTGTAGCCACTTCAGCCAGGCCTTAGTTTGCTTCTAATTAGTGCTGAGCAGGGCACACAGTCCCTGCCTCCTCATGACTGCCCATATGGCTGGACCCTGCTCCTTGCTGCTCACGGACAAGACGAGTGAGTTTGTCTGTCTCCCTTTCTCTTTTTCACAGATCAGTGTTTGAAGCTCATGCTCCCCCCAGCTCAAGCCTGTGCTCCCAAACCCAAACACGTAGAAAATCGAGCTTCGCTCTCCCATTTTATAGACCCGAATGCGCTTACTGGCTATATTCAGTTTACTAAGAGCTGTGGCCTGCCTACTCCCCCGGTGCTAAGAGTTGTAACGTTGGTCTTTCGTTGCAAGTAGATGTGGGCTTGACATTTCTGAAGTCTTGAAAAAACTGGTTATTATTCTAAGCTGTGTGCCTTGAACATGGTAAGAGGATTGGTTGGATTTCTGCGTGGTGATAACCTCTCCCAAGGGGTGACAGCCCCAGGGAGGAGGCATGGCAGGGCTCTTCAGGATGATAAATGGGAGGCCCTGGCATGTCGGGATCACAGGGAGCCTGGGAATGAGACGGGCTTAGGGCCTTTGCACTCTCTCTGTTTGGGTCTGGCTGTCTGACTTCAGATTGAGCAAGAACAACCACCTGGCCCTCTTCTCTCCAGCCCAACTAAACTTGGTTAATTTCTCCAAACTTTCTCCCACTTCAGGGCCTTCGCCCACATTATATCCTCTGCCTGAATTACTGTTCTAACTGCCTCTCCTTGTGCCCTTGGCTTAGTTGACTTTTCTTCTTCCTCCTAATTTCTAGTCAAGAACCCCAGAGGCAGGGTCAGCCTTTCCTGATCTTGCTGACCAGCTCAAATGCTGCCCCGTGGGCTCTCTCAACAGCACCGCTGGTCACTCTTAACATTCATTTGCTACAGATGGAATCACATGCCATTTTCACTTCTGTGTGTGATACTTCAATCCACACCTGTCTCCCCCACTAGCGTGTAAGCTTGCTAAGGCGGGCACTCGGCCTGTTTCCAGCCTAGGGCACTGAGTAGGCGCTCAGTGAAGACCTGTGGAATAAGTGAGAGATCAAAAATTCTCCAGATGGAGGGCAAGGATCAGGTACTCTCAGTCTTAGACAGCAAGCTGCAGTAGAAGAGAAGGGTCTTTAAGGTCAGGTGACCTGGGTTTAAGTCCCGGCCCTGACACTTGGATGCTGGTATTTCTACGCGCATTTCCACACGCATTTCCAAGATGCGCGTGACCCTGGAATGCCCAGGGAAGCGGGGTTTGACTAAGGGTTCTGGAGACTGCTTTCTGCAGGGAATTACTGTCTCTCCAGTAACAGATTTTTGGCAGACTCAGAGACAGCTGGCACAGCATGCTCTAAGGACCAGCAGTACAACAGACCAAGGAGAGGCATCCTACCACTGGTCTGAAGTCCAGAGGGATTTTTCAGAGAGATGTTCTCTAAGGCTAGGGAAGGAGTCAGGCTGGAGAAGTGGTAGAGGCAGAAGAAGGGTACAGGGCCGTGGCGGGTTTGGCTCAATCACTGTCAGAGTGAGCAACAGCAGCTTCAACTGCTAGGAATGACTGGGGGCATCATAACCCGTGATGTATAAGGGATGGCTAAACCGATGGCGGGGCCAAAGACCCTGCCTAATGCTTTTGGGGGATGGAGCAGCTTTTGACAAGGAAAGCCCCCTACATGTTAGGCTGTTGGAGGGAAGACGCGCAAAGACCACTTTCCCACTTCCCTGCATACTTTAGCTTTTCTGAATGGAGAAGCTCCAGGAGGGTAGATGGTTGGTCTGTCTTGTTCTCCACTGTGTTCCCAGCACCAAGAATGGTCCCTGATAAGAGTGGGTCCTCCATCAAGCCTCTGGGAGTAACAGAGGGAATAGTTGATATCCTCACACAATTTTCTCTCAAGGCTCTGTGGAGGACAGACCCTGAAGTGACCACTGAGGATTCTCCACCAACTTGTATCCATGTCTTTGTGTGATCTCTCCCCTTGAGTGAGGGTGGGACTTGTGACTTGCTTCTAACCCACAGAATATGGGGAAGGTAATGGAATGTCATTCCTTGATTAATTACATTACATAGCAAAGGAAGAATGTCTCTCTCATGATTACTTTATGTTACATAGCAAAAGTGATGGCTTGTCACTTCTGTGATTCTATTCAGTTACACGAGACTCTGTCTTTAGTGGGCCGAGGAGAGATTTTCCTTGCTGGTGTGAGGAAGCAATGTATGTTGGGGAGGTCGCCATGGCCAAGAACTGTGGGAGGCCTCCAGAACATGAGGGTAGCCTCTAGCCAACAGCCAACAAAAACAGGACCCCAGTCACACAGCCACAAAGAAATGAATTCTGCCAACAACCTGAAGGATCTTGGAAATGATTCTTCCCCAGTCAGGGTTCTAGATGAAAATGCAGTTCAGCCAACAGCTTGATTGCAGTGCTGTAAGACCCTGCGTGGCGGCCCTGGCCAAACTGTGTCCAGACTCCTGACCGCATAAACTGTGAGATAGTGAATATATGTTGTTTCAGAACCTCTAAGTTTACAGTAATTTGTTATACAACAATGGAAAAGCCTCCAGGCCTTTAATCATGCCGTCCCTCCATCTGGAAAGGTGGGACTAAGGGACACTCATGAGACTAAGTTTGAGCATCACCTCCTCCAGGACACCTTCCCTATTCTTACTCTGTTCCCACTCCAGAAGTCGCTCATCTGTGCTCCCTCAGTGCTCTCTCTGTTTGCTCTATCAAAACTTTTGACACTATATTGTCACTTTCTGTTTGCACATTGATTGCACTCACTAAGCCCTGAGATCCTCAGGGGCAAGGGCCCTGACTGTCTTCCCATTTTCTTTCCTCCGTTCTCCTTACCTTTGACAGATGGTTTTGGAGAGCTCACAGTGGGCCGGGCAGTGTGCTAGCTGCCAGGATATAAAGGCAAACAACAGCAGTAGCATAAATATCCTGGTCTTATCTCTTAGATCTAATGACAAAGAGACTCATCAGTTCCAAAATCACACACTACTTCCGGGACATTATGGCTGTGGATAAATGTCAGAGAAGTGTGATGAGCCACCAATGGATGATGTGACCTGGTGGGTGAGACAGGGACGTTAAGGATAATCTATGAAGTATGTGTGAGAGTTGAGCCGACAGAGGTGAGGTGAACAATGGCGCAGGTAGAGGGACAGTGTAGACCCTGCCGAGGAAGGATGTGTGGCAAGTTCGAACACCAGAAAGAAAGCCAGTGAGGTGGCAACAGAGAGGGAGTGCAGGTGAGTGGGGTATGAGGAAGTGCAAGGTTCCCCAGGGCAGACGATGCAGCACACCACAGATGACGGTAAAGTTCAGCCTTCACCCATGGGGTGTGCATTGGAGGGCGACATATTCCAATGTCACTGTGAAATGATTAAGGTGAGACATGGATAGTGGCTTGCAGAATAAGGGTTTGAGAATGGGGTGAGGTGCAGTGCACAATGGCTGCGGGAGCCCCGTTAGGAAGCTCTTGCCATAGTCCAGGTAGAAATACCGTAGCTGAATTGTGTCCCCCCCAAAGTTGAAATCCTAACCCCCAGTGCCCACGAAGGTGACCTTATTTGGAAACAGCCTTATTTGGAAATGACCTTATTAGATCACCCACAGAGGATCAAGTTAGGATGAAGTCGTTAGGATGGGCCCAAATCCAACATCTGTCCAAAAGAGAAAATTTGGACATGGAGATAGAAATGAATAGAGGGAAGAAGATGTGATGACACAGGAAGAATGCCATCTGCAAGCCAAGATGCCCGAGGCTACCAGAAGCTAGGAGAGACATGAACAGATTCTCCTTCCCAGCCCTCAGAAGAAACCAACCCTGCTGACACAGTGATCTTGGACATCTAACCGCCAGCTGTGAAACAATAAATGTGTGTTATTTTCAGCCACCCAATTTGTGGAACTTTGTTAGGACAGCCTTAGCAAACTAGTATACTTGGTTTCGGTCAGGAGTAAGTAAACTCCTTTAAAGGGCTATGTATATATATGGCTTTGGGGACCATAATGTCCCTGTCACAGTTACTCAACTGAGCTGTCATATGTGAAAGCAGCCATAGACAACAGATAAACAAAGGGTGTTTGTTTATCTAATGTGGCACACACGGTGTGCCAATGACCCTTATTACCCTAAAACGGCCAGCAGGTGGATTTGGTCCATGGGCCATAGTTTTTGGACTCTGGGTCTGACTGACGGTGTTGCAGATGAAGAGAAGCAGACGGTATGTTGAGAGACCCAGGTCTGTGTATTGGGTCCCCTCCACATCTAGCTTGTGCTGGGCACTAGCCAGGTGCTCAGTAAATGGTGAACTTGTGACCTGAACTTACACTGGACAAACAGGTCATTTTGGCCCAGGCAAAATGAGGGGGTTTGATAGATGGTTTCAAGCGTATCTTTTAGCTCAACATTCTGGTGTCTGCTGACAGGGGAGGGACTGTGTTTTGAGTTCCTGTTTAGTGTGGCTTATTACAAAGTAGATACCCTGGCCTGAAGGCTTAGTGGGGGTGGGAGAGGCATCGTGTCTGTGCATAGTAGCTTCCTTTGTCCAGACACAAGGCACAATGCAGCCCTTGCTCAGTGACTGCGCCCTGATCCTGGTGATAATGGTGGTGACAGTGAGTGACTGACTGCCTGAAGGTTCTTGTAGTTGTGGGAAGAACGCAGCTTTGGAGTCCGAAATTCTGGATCTGCAGCTTATTAGCAGCCTGACCTGGGGAAAGTACTGAATTATGCTCTCTGAGTCTCTCTTTTCTCACTCACTTAAGAAGGAGAAAGCATAGCACTGGGCACTCCGCAGACCTTCACGACATTTCAGGCCTGCCCTTTCCTTCAGGAGGCTCTGGGGCCAGCAGGGTTGGAAGCCTCCTCTGCATTCACTAACTGTGTGACCTTGGATGACTTACTTTACTTCCGTATCCTCATCTATGGAACGGGAGTACGGTAGCTGCACCGAATCCTTTCTGGCTGCCCCTGAGGTCCATCCTCCACCCTCCACCCACCTCTGAGCCCTGGGGAGGCTGAGTCACAGGATGCCATCACCAGCTTCCCTTGCTCTCTATTCTGGCTGTGTGCAGCCGGAGGAGTCATGGGCAGGAGGACAGGGGTCTGGGTATTTATCCATCGGTTTTTCTCTGCTCGGCTCTGGTTTGTTAGTGCTAAGTTCTTATACCTAAAGCCTCACCTGTTTGGTTGCCCTTCTCCCACAGCTACTGTTCCCACCTCGTCCTGGTCACTGCTCCCTCCTTTGTTTACCTCTCAGGTCTGTGGGTGGATGTAGATTCCCATGGTGCTACTCCCTCTGTGCTTAACCATCCCTCACTGGCACCTATAACTCACTTAAATCTTTGTAAATATCCCCTTCCTTAAGCCCACTTTTAAAATTATTCTTTTTTTTTGCTATAACCCAATTCCTTTATTTAATAATATATTATAAACACATTCCAATATTATTACAATTCTAAAACAATTGTAACATTGCACTTAATTCTCTTCTACTTAATTGTGGTAAAATACACCTAACATAAAATTTACCATTAAACAATTTTTAAGCATACAGATTTGTAGCACGAACTGTCTTCACATTGTTCTGCTCCCATTACTACTACCCTTCTCCCGAACTCTTTTCCCTTGCAAAACTGAAACCCTGTGCCCCTCAAACAATAATAAGTCCCCTTCCCCTCCCCCTCCTCCAGCCCCCTGCAACAACCGTTCTACGTTCTGTCTCTATGAATTTTTTACTCAGGATACCTCATCTAAGCGGAATCATACAGGGTTTGCCTTTTGTGACAGGCTTATTTTACTTAGCATAATTATTCTCAAGGTTCATCCATGTCGTATTATAGTATGTACTAGAATTTCCTTCCTCAAAAAAGGCTGAACAATATTCTGTTTCTGTACATACCACATTCTGGTCATCCACGCACCTGTCGGCGAACACTTGGGTTGCTTCTACCTTTTGGCTCATGAGAATGATGCGGCTCTGAACGTGCAGATATTCCTAAACCCTCTCTAACTGGTCCTCTGAGGGTTCCACTGGGCTTCTGTCAAGACCCTGGCTGAGGTATAGTATCTGCATACAGTCTCATCATGTCATGCTGAGTGACTGAGTTAATAGAGGCAAAGCGCTTACACACGTGCTCACCTCACGCCCGCGGTTACTTGGAAGGTGTCTCTGTGTGGCAGAGACGCAGTGGCGGTGCCTCTTTTCCCTGAGCACCAGCTAACGATCTTCTCCAGCTGAGTTAGGCTGCGACCACGTGACTACGTTCTTTCTAGAGGGTGGAATGTGACCTGGGTGAGGCACCCCCTTCTAAGCCTGGCCCCTCAAAACCTCTGACGTCCAGTCCTTTATGCCTTCTCTCTGGGCGGGCTAGACATCCACCTTGCAGGAAGAACCTGGATGCCACGTGTTGAGAGAGGCAGTGCCACCATCAGTCCGGGGCCCCTGATGTGTGGTGCGGAGACAGGTGTAGGGTTTATCATCCACATGTCACGGATGATAAAATCTGGAGATCTGGTAACTTGCCCAGGAAGTAGCAGAGCCTAGATCTTAAGTGAGGCAAGCAGTCAGGCCCCAGGCTCCACAGGCCGAAACACTGCTGGACACTTTCTCTCGCAAACTCAGGAACAAGTTTTCACAACTAGATTTTCCTCTTCTGGGACAACCCTCAGGCTGCGTGTGAACTCACGGTTGCTGCAGTGGGAGCCCATGGAGCTGACCACAGCACCAAGGTGCGGCGACGAGACGCGCTGGCCGTCCAGCTGATGGCATTCTGTCTCCTGCTGGTGCAGGCTACGGAGGGCCGTGAGCAGCGGCAGGAACTCAGATCAGCGCTTGCAGCAGCTTCCTGGGCTACTTCTGTGCTCTTCCATGTCCTTTCTTTCTCGTAGAGACTGTGGCATGCTTTAACCACCAGGGAAGGAGACTGAAGAAAGAGGGGTGCTCCTGGCTCCCTGGCAGCCAAGCCGGGATTACCCACTGACATTACAGCTGGCAGCCCCCGGCGGCTGGCACCCTTTTAAAGAGAGCATGATGGCAATTTTCCAGCTAACGTCTCCCAGTTAGGCAGTTATAGAAAGA
Source organism: Ailuropoda melanoleuca (assembly GCF_002007445.2). Classification (NCBI taxonomy): domain Eukaryota; kingdom Metazoa; phylum Chordata; class Mammalia; order Carnivora; family Ursidae; genus Ailuropoda; species Ailuropoda melanoleuca. Next base: position 89,741,151 of record NC_048220.1, on the reverse strand, counting down.
TTATCCACCTCAGGATAAAGCTGATGAAATGGAGGGGCAGGGACGAGGAGGAGGGGCACTAATCTGTCTGTGTTGGCCCCAGAGCCCAGAGCACAACGTCCCAGGGGCACTCAGCATTCCCGAAGAAGCATCTACAGGGTCTGATGAGCTGCCTGGGGCACAGAGTGACCCGTCTGCCTCGGCCACTTGAAGAGCCCCATCTTTCTAAAATCTCCAAACTCTACCAGCTCTGGTCAGACAGGGTGGGCAAAGGGTGGCAGAAGAGCAGAAGGACAGAAACTTAGAGCCTGAGGAGGCTTCCCTTACCCACCCTAACTAGATTCAACACAGGCACTAGGGAAACTAAGGCCCCCACAAAGGCCAAGAGGTGACGCAGGTCACAGTTCCTGGCTGCTTTACCCCAGCAATTCTCAGAATTCCACAGCTTTCTCATTAACCAGGTCTTTTCTAAGTACTGGCATTTTATACTCATCATCATATTTCAGTTCTTACAACAACCTGGGATGTGGGGACCCCTGGTTTTCCCTACTGACACATAGGGAAACTGAGATTTAGTCAAACTTACAGAAGCAGACCAGGGTCCCCCAAGCAGACCAAGCCAAGAGTCCCAACTCTTCAGAAAGGCCCTGGATCCTATGACCAGAAGTCTATTCACCAGCACACGTCTGTTTAATGAGAATGAGAATGATATTAAGAGTGCATGGAGCCCCCTGCTAAGTGTCTAACCCAGAATACCTAATTGAATCCTTACAACTATTTCTGTCAAATGAGTCATCACTCCTCACTTTGCCAATGTGGAGACTCTGGACCAGAGAGATGAAGGGGCTTGCCCAGAGTCGTGCACTACAGTGGGATCCAAGGCTCCACGCTGCTGACTCAGGCCAGTGCTCTGGAGCTCCACGTCAGTCCACGTCTGCTTTGGACAAGGCCCACCTAGCAGAGCATGCTCAGTGGGCTCCGCGGAGAAGCAGAGGACAGTCCCTGCACTTGGGGCAGGGATTCTATAAAGTGGTGAAAAATAAGTTCCCAGTTTACAAGTGTTAAAGGAGCTCCAGGAGAGGGAGAGGGAGAGTGAGGGGAGAGAAAGAATCTGGGGTTGGGGCTGTCACGGATGCTTTGTGAGGAATGAGGATTTGAATGGAGCATTATTGCAGGAAGTCCAGACAAGGGAGGCCATTCTGAGCAGAGGTGTGGAAGGCAGGTGTGTGAGGGACCATGAGATCTCCGGTCTGGTATTCACAGAAGCAACACAGGGCCTGGTGCCATAAACATGGCTTGAGACCACACTGTGCAGGGGTTCAGATGTCATATACAAAGTTAGGATTTTACTCTTGGGAAATAGGGAGCTATTGAATGTTTGGGGGCAAGGTGCCAAGATATCTCTCCAGGCTCAACGGCCTGGTTATGGTATTTGGGATGCATTTGAGGAGGGAAAGACTAGAAGCCCAAAGACATCAATAATGGAGTGAAGGGGGAATTATGAACGCCATGCTGGCAGAACATGGTGGTTAACTGGAAAAACATAGGCAAGCAGGCCTGTCACCATCACTGATAATATGACAGTTTGTGTACATTATCTTTCTGTTAATTACATTTCCTCTGGTCACAAATACTTCTTCCCCTCAACAAAACACTGAAGTCAGAGGGAGAACCAGGCTAATCAAGCCTGCAGTATGAGAACAGGCTCCAACTGCTTGGCACCAGACCTGGACGAAAGTCCTTGAGCATCAAACCGCCTACCATCTTCTGATTCCCACACAATTGTGGCTTAGTTGTTTATAGGGAATCTAATAAAAAGCAAGGGATCGCTGATTTGTTGAGGTTTCCCTTGGCTGGGCTCAAAGTCCACGGAACCTTTCGGATTTACATAACCCTTCAGGAAGGGCCGCATCCTCACACTTCCTTCATTCCCACAACATTAGGATAGGCTGGGGGACCCTCGACCAAGGACAACAAATCAGAAGCTGCCCTGGGCCAGGAAGAAACACAGCTTCCTATGAACACCCTGGGGGGACAGTCCTTCTCATTTATTCAAGAATAGCATGGAAGGGGAAGGCACCAACAAATGAGTGTGTGCACCTATACTGTCCCACTATTAAAAATAAAGAAAACACATCTTTACAAACTGCTAGGATACACAACCTCACAATGGACTTACAGTCTTTTAAAAGCACTGTTCTGTGCCCGGCCTGAGGGAGCTGGGAGAGCCAAACCAGAAGTGAGTGAGCAGAGATCTCATGAAATTACTTCCTGGATGGAGATCCTCATCACTGGGCCATTCACAGCAATTACCCTGGATGCTCTCCCCTCCCCCTCCCTCCTATGCCCCCATACCTCTTGCCAGCCCAGTTTTGCCAGTAATTTTGAAAGCCATGGATATGTTTCATTGGGACTTGGCTCAAACCTGCCAGAAAAAGCAAATTCAGGCCAGAAATAGTGGAATTTGAACATGATGGCAGAGCCAAGCTGCCGCCAACCCAAGCTTCACCTCAAGTTTGATGCAGGGAAGAGGAAGACAGGATTTCTAGGCACTCATGGGCAGTGTTAGCCAAAATTCTATTTGTTTAAAACATCTTACCCACCCCACAGCCAAGGGTTCATATTGCCTGGAAATATCTGACAAATACTATTCCATGCCACCCGAAGGTCTCTGTTCTCAAGAGAAGAACTCTCTTGTCTGCCTAGGCGAGGTGAGCTCTGAATATAGACAGTGAAGTCAGGAATAGATTTAATAGATTTGAAAACTGAGTTTTCTCTCTTGGCCATTTAAATAACACTTGAGAACCCTCCAGAGTGTTTCTTAAGCATGAGTTGGCATAATAAGGAAAATGTGCTCTGACACGGGCCCAGAGCAATGTTGTAGCTCTGTGACTCTA
>NC_048220.1:89737981-89738175 GCF_002007445.2 Ailuropoda melanoleuca | reverse complement strand
ATACAGACATAGTGAAGAGAAGGGCCATATGCACCCCAATGTTCATAGCAGCATTGTCCATAATAGCCAAATCATGGAAAGAACCGAGATGCCCCTCAACAGATGAATGGATTAAGAAGTTGTGGTCCATATATACAATGGAATATTACTCAGCTATCAGAAAGAACGAGTTCTCAACATTTGCTGCAACATGG
>NC_048220.1:89731576-89737771 GCF_002007445.2 Ailuropoda melanoleuca | reverse complement strand
GGGGAATGGGATAGACTGGTGATGGGTAGTGAGGAGGGCACATGTTGCATGGTGCACTGGGTGTTATACGCAACTAATGAAGCATCGAGCTTTACATCGGAAACCAGGGATGTTCTGTTTGGTGAATAACATAATATAATAAAAAAATTTAAAAAATAATAAATGCTGTGCTGCTGCTTTGAAAATGGCAGAGGGGACTGTGAGCCAAGGAATGCAGGTGGCNTTGGTGAATAACATAATATAATAAAAAAATTAAAAATAATAAATGCTGTGCTGCTGCTTTGAAAATGGCAGAGGGGACTGTGAGCCAAGGAATGCAGGTGGCTTCCAAAACCTGTAAAATGTAAGGAAATGGATTCTCCCCTAGAGCCTCCAGAGGAAGTATGGCTCTGCCACCATCTTAATTTCAGCCCAGTGAAATCGCTTCAGATTTCTGACCTCCAGAACTGTAGAACAATAAATTTGTGTTGCTTTATGCCACTAAATGTGTAGTACTTGTTACAGCAGCTGTAACAAACTAATACAGCATGTGATCCAAGACTTCGGCTCTCTTGCACACTTACCTGCTCTGTGTCCACCCTCATGTTGTATCTAGCTGTATTTAGCTTCTCACTGTTTTTTGTTGTTGTTGTTGTTGTTGTTGTTGTTTTACTTACCACAGTCTTGGTTTACCTGCCTCTGACCCAACACCCACATCCCAGCAGCCAGCTAGGCCCCTTCTCCCTGTTTTAGTGCTGCAGGGTTTGCTCACACTGTGTGGGTTTTTTTTTAAATTGAAGTATAATTGGCATACAATATCCTATTAATTCCAGGTGGACATCATAGTAATTTGATATTTTTATACATTACGAATGATCTCCACAATGAGTGTAATTACCATACAAAGTTATTACAATATTTTTGACTATATTCCTTATGCTGTATATTACATCCTCAGGACCTGTTTTAGAAATAGGTGAGAGGTGCCCTGGGTGATATACACAACTAATGAATCATCGAACTTTACATCAAAAAAGAGGGATGTACTGTATGGAGACTAACATAATATAATAAAAAATATAAAAAAAAACAGAAATAGGTGAGAGGAATGAAGGGGTACAAACTTACAGTTGTAATATAAGTTAGCCATGATCCTAGTGTTTTTGTTTCAGGATTGATATAGGATCCTCTCTTGTAATCCTAGCTTCCATTCCTTGGGACTTTACCATGAGATCTCGTACTTCTCATAAGTACTACTATATAGAAATACTATAGTTCTCCCCCCCCTCCCATTTAGCAACAAGGAGGCTAAAGTTAGACAACTATTAATACAGCTACTAATTGATAAGGTCAGGATTGCAATCCAGATGCCAAACTCCAAATCTGTATTCTCAAGGACTCTTCAGCATGGCCATTCTTAAACTACCCCTATGGGAAACCCCAGGAGCTGTGGCCCAGTGCCTTATCTCTGAACCCAATGACTCAGCATTAACTTTGGGAATTTCAATACCTATGCCTTTCTGGTGAGTGCTGAAACTGACTCAGTCTCTACCTAATTTCACTCGAGAGAGCATGATCGAATCTAAGTTCTAAAGTGGCATATTCTGTATAGCTTTAGATTCATCAACAACAGTAATGCAAAAAATACCACCCCATTGACTTGTGTCTATTGTGTCTGGGCCTCAAACACCCGATTCTTCTACAGAGAGTCTCTTCCATGGCCTCTAATGGCCTGTCTACCCCAACCACTGACTGACACCAAAGCTGTCCTATCCTGTCAATGTTCAGTGTTCAGAACTGAAAGGGCTTGGTTTCCACAGTCAACCACTGATCAAGGGATCACTCCTCTTGATATTCCTTGTGACCCTGTATTTACTATTGGAGGCCATTCTATGAGGTGAACACAATTTCTGTATTAACATTTTTGAAGACCTTACTGTCTGTAAAAATTGGAGGCATTTGTTCTGCAAAAAAAGGGAAAAACAATCAACAGGTCCTTTCTGGTTTGGAAACTTTTTCTCCTGTAACGAACTGGAGATAGTAACATCAAGGACAATGGTATACCTGAGGTTACCCAGGAGCTGCTGTATTTCCAGTTCTGTGCATTTTCCTCTACCCCATGTTACCCAACACCCCAATCTAGTGATTTCTAGAGAATTCTAGAACTGCTCATAAGCCACCCTGAGCAATCCCTCTGCTACCAAATGGTAGCTCCTTTTATCATTCCCAAAATGTCAGGGGTGACTTTTTATTTCTTTTCACTGAGCTGAGAGTGGGGAGTTGACTAGCTTGGCCCCAGAATGCCCTCAGATAATGCTGCTTCTAAATTCCACCCCACTGGGTCCTATGTTTAGGTGCTCACAGTTAGGAGGGGGTTCCAAAATAGAAATCAAAGTGAAGGCTGTCACAGGATCATTGAGAGCACAATCAGACATTATTACACACTTAGACTACACAAGCCAAGGTCTCAGACCACACTCTCAAGAGAAGAACCCAGAATAACTATTTGGTTGTTCATAAAACTGTCATTATTCCAACCCCTGAAATTAAAACAAGGCCTCCCCAGTCTCTGGGGTCAGAGATACTATTTCTGGAGTGAGTCTGCCTTTTGCATGTGCATCAGAGCCCTGGGCTCTGGTACCCAGAGTCCTCATGGCTCATCACACTTTTCTCTGACTAGAGGAAAGAACTCTGGAACTCATGTGGTTCCATTATTTCATACTTGCTGGATATCTCATACTAACTGTATGTTCTCTCTGTTAAGCTAGCTCGGTTTCCTCAACATAACAAAGTTAAGACTACACAAAGAGATATAGATTGGAAAGATGATGAAAGAATTTGATCATCTTCCACCTCCCCAGCATAGACACATGGTCATGGTGTCCCTTGATTTTACACTGCTGGTGACATCATCACTATCCCCTGGAACAACGAAGGCTGCCTGCATCCTCTTGGCACCAGGGGGTTACTTGGGCCTTTTATTGGTCTGTGTCTGTTACTGACATTTCAAAGTCACATATTCTTTCTCCTCCCCCAACCTATTCTGATTCCTAGGAAATAGGGATTTAAACACATAAAAGAGTAGTAGTAAGGCCCAAAGAAAATTGGTTCTTTTGAAAAAATCTTGAAATTTACTTACCCCCCCCGAAAGCCATTTCTAAATGCTCAACCTGAGTATTAAGTCTCCTGCCACATTTAGAGTGGGGAATAATTACCGTTTATAATACAATATGGTGGTTAAATGGAATGGTCAAAATGATAGATGTGAACACACACACACACACGCAGGGCTGCTGCAAGAAATCCAGTGTTGCTACATGAATTAGAAAAAGGCATCCCTTCTGCAGAGATAAATTAGAAAAATGCTCCTTTTCTCTGGGAAGACATAGTCCAGGGACAGTTTGGCAACTAAATCAAGAGATGGATTTCATACTCTACTCACCCCTTCTAAACTAGTGCTGGTACAGTGCCTGCCTACCCCACTGTATAGCAACCCTGGAGAAAAGTATAAATGGATATTCCCAAAGACCTACTGAAAAAAATAGAGAATAGGGAATACCCAAACAGTAATGTACTATACCTACTGTTTTATGGTCTGTGCCTATTATATCCTGCACATCCTTGCACAGGAGCCAAGATAGATCTCTAGCATCTCTTGCAACAGCAATGCAGCATCCTCTTGAACTGTAATGCATTTGGCCAAGCCTGTGGTTGGTACTTCAGGTTAACTAGGTCTCTAAATTCCTGTCTTAGCCACCTGCTTGCCATGAAAAGCCATCTGTCTGGAAATAGAAGCAAAGGGAATACCAAGCCTCAGAGTTGGGATGGAGCCATGACTGATTAACAGCACAGGGTGGGGAAAAACCCTTCTTTGGGAGAATATATCCAGGGCAAGCTAATTCCTCGCAGCTTGCTCCTGACTTGCAGTGAAGGTTTACCTTGTCTCCCACTGGCCACTCTGCCTCCATCATTAGGTACATTCCTGGCTTCCATGTTCACTGAGCCAGATGCCATTGTTGGAATCCGTTGACAAGTGACAGCTGGCTGAAACTGAGACAGCTTGCTCTGCACCCTTCTCCCTGCACAGCATCCCCCTCCACCAAGGTTTTTCCCCAAAGCTGATAGAGGACGTATAAGAACATGACTTCCATTTGTGCCTGGGCACCAACTAATTCCTGCAGACAAATGCATTCCTTCCATACCTGTCTATCAACTTGAAGGGAATGAGGCCTGGGAACAAGGGCTTACATTTCCTGAGCACAGTCCTTTATCTTTCCTCAGGTAGAGATGAAACCAGCTTGCCAAGAGAGGAAATATGCTTCTAGCTTGGCTGTTGGAAGAGCATCAACTGGTGTCCCAGAATTCACACTCCTCAGGGACTTCATTTTAGTTAACTTCCTTTTTAGCACATCTCATGATAACAAGTTTGCATTGGAACCCACAGAGAAAAGGGGCCCCCTGGCCCCATAGACCTAGGAAGACTGATCTAGCTGGATTCCAGCTCTCTGAAGACATACTGTTTGACCTCAAAAGACCCTGTAGGAATATCTTCTCATGTAAAATCCTGTGATAAATTTTCAGTTAAAATTTTTTATTTTAAAAATCATCAACTTTGGACATCCTATTTATGTTCTGAAGTGAAAGGTGCTCTGACCAATTAAAAAGCAAATGTATGTAGAAAAGGAAGAGAGAGATAAGAGAATGGGAGAGAGAGAGAGAGATGTGAGACCTTATCCAGGGAACACCAGGATGTTGCTAAAGGTAAAATATTTAGAAATATTTGAGGTAAAGTTAACATATCCTCAGAGCCTCTTTCTTCTTTTACTAACAATTAATGAAAAAAACTAGCACAAGAGAAACTGATTCAAAGCCAAGGGACTTCAGTGGTGACATCATGAAGAGCACAGACTGGGCTGGGCTGACTCTCAAATGACATCATGGTTGACGTTGGGCACTGCCTTTCACAAGCACTCCATGGCAGCTTTGCTCATAGACACAGGCTCTGCTCTCTTGACACAGTGATATCAACCACTTGCAGCATCAGGGGGCATGGGGAAAGGCTGGAGAGGCATAAACCTGCCTACGTGTCTGAAGCTTTCTTATAATGAGGCTGGGGAGGCAGGCCCTGATGAGTCAGAGTTCCTAAGTGGCAGAAGGAGACAGCATTTGCCAGAGGTTGGCCACAGATGGGGACTGCCTCAAGCACTGTCCTTGGTTGCCCAGATTTTTCTCCCCAACTTAACCAAATGACCCCATGATCCATTAGTCACTCTTTACTGACATCCACTGGGAGTCATCAGGACTTCATGATCCGCATAAATACAATGAAAAGTCTGCACTGACTTCAGTGATTCAAGTGATTTAGACAAAATGTTCCCTAGACAACTGACCATGGCTTCATCATCGGAGAGCCTGTCAGAGAGTTACTCCTATAGACTTCGGTCACAGGCTGCCAAGAGGCAGACATTTGTTCCTCCAGTCCCTTTGGGTAGTCATTTCAAGATGGCACCTCTCACACCCGGGCAAATTACAAAAAGGAAAACGTCAAATGAAAACCCTTTGTCGGAGGTTAAGATGACCAATGAGGAAGATCTGAAGAGTACAGCCATAAAACCAGGGACTTTACTCACCAGTACAGAGAACAGTAAAATACGTACTGCCCACAAAACCATTGGAGAAACCCCCCAAACTGTGCTCTCCATTGTATGAGAAATCCGAGTATATTTCAATTGTTAAAAGGAGGCAACAGCAGCAAGGCCCCAGCATCAGCCTTTCAACCAAAATGGTTTGCCCACTATAGACAAAATACTATAGTTTTATCTCCTAGGCTCAAATCAAATGCCCCTCGAATTGAAAATGGAACAACCATCTTTCTCTGAAGTCAGAACACCTCAACTAGGAAAACAGAACTGGAGGTAGATAGTGGCCATCAAGCCTCTGATGAAAAGAGATGCTTACAAAAGGGTTTATCTAACTCTCTTCTCAACCAAATCAGGGTCTTCCTGAGCCAGATGCTATTTTGAACATAAGAGCAGGAGCTCTGGTTTTGCTTAGCATCTTATTCTCAGCATCTGATAGGCAGCCTGACACCAAAACTGACTGATGACTGAATGACTGACTGACTGAATCAAAATCTTAGTTGTTGTGGTCAATTCAAAGTTTGTTTAAGTCCAGAGAGCAAGCAATGATACCGGACAAAGTTAAAAAAATATTTCC
>NC_048220.1:89657507-89731476 GCF_002007445.2 Ailuropoda melanoleuca | reverse complement strand
CTGTATGGTGATTAACATAATATAATAAAATAAAATTAAAAAAAAAGAAAAAAAAATGTAACACCATTACCTGGCTTCAATAGAGCTCTAATAAGATGGGTTGGCCCTCTACTCCCAAATGTATCAAAAGTGTTAAAGTGTTTATAATCTTTGACCCACTAGTCCCACTTCTGGGACTCTATTTTATGGAAATAACCAAAGATATAACGACAAGAGAGTTCTACTTTCAAAAAAAATTCCTCTCAGCATCAAAAATTAACCAACTGTACCATAGAATGATTAAGTGAATTAAAGGTTATTTAAATAAGAATATGTTATGTAATTATTTGATAGTTACTTAAAAGAAACAAAAAAATTGCTTATGATGGTATCATAAGAAAAAAAATTTTCAAGTATGTTACATAATATGTTCTGAGAACAAAAGCATAAATGTATGACGGAAACAAGCAAAATATCAACAGTAATTGTCTTTTGGGAAGTGGATCACAATCATTTTTAGATTCTATTTTCTGAAAATTTTCTAAAAATTTTGCAGTGAACATTCATTTTATAATGGAGTGAAAGTAAACAAAGTATATATATATATATATATATATATATACACACACGCACAGACTCATATACACACATATATATAAATGTAAAATAAATTTAAGATAAAATAAACTTAAATATACATATTTACATATATAAATTTAAAATGGAAAGTGTCCCAAACTTTGCCCTTCTAAGAAAGCAGTTGACAATTTGGTAGGCTCTAATAATTGATCCTTTCTGGGCTCTTCCATCTTAAGCCTAATAATACTTTTAACCAACAATTTGGATATTGTTTCTAAGAGTTCTCAGATCCCTCCGTGTTGCTGTCAACATGGACAGTGGGTTTGTAAAATTTAATTATTAGATTCCCTCTGGTGAGAGCATCACAGAACCCAGGCAGTAGGTTTGTCCCTTTGTGACTGAAGGAGGCCTTTTATCTGGAGTAAGGACTGACTTTTGAGAGATACAGATATTAAAAAAAAAGAAAAGGCAGAGCTGGGGGAGATGGAGTAGTGTCACATTGTGGTTACACGATACTTGGAAATGGAATAGGTCATTGAGGCAGGAGGTTAAAATCCCTTGGTAAGCCACTGAAACTTACCATTTGCCACTGTCAGCAAGCATCTGGCCCCTGTAGCCTCCAGACACCATTTCATTCCACTGTGTCCTGCATCCTTGCACCAAGAGAACATCAGGGAACAGTGTCAAAAAGATGTGATGGGCAACTTCCTGATGTGCTGTAATGGCAACTTCCCTTTCCTGCCAGGACTCACCTAACTCACTCTCAGGTGAGGTGGTTACAGCTCTCTCAATTCTTGATACTGCTTTATTTGGACATTGCAATAAACCCAACTAAATCAATGCCTCAGTACCCTGATTGTCAAGGTCACAAAAAACAAGGAAAGACTGAGATGCTGCAAGAGATCAGAGGCTACTGGGAAGACAATGAGGACTAAATGCAGTGTGGTGCCCTGGACAGGATCCCGGAACAGAGAGGACATTAATGGAAAAACTGGTGACATCCAAACAAAATCTGGAGTTTAATAAATAGTAATATGCAAATGTCAGTTCCATAGATTTGGCAGACGTACTACAGTAATAGAAGATGTTAACAATGAGGGAAACCAAGGGTGCCTGTGTGGCTCAGTTTGTTAAGTGTCTGACTCTTGATCTCAGCTCAGGTCTTGATCTCAGGGTCATGAGTTCAAGCCCTATGTAAAAAATAATAATAATAATAATAATGAGGAAAAATGGGCATTCTCTGTACTGTCTTTAAGACTTTTTGGTAAATCTAATAATATTTCCAAATTAACAGTTTATTAAAAAGGGAATCAAGGGTTCCAAAGAGAATTAAGATGAGGAATGCTACTTGTTTTTAGGTTCACCAGAAATCTTGGTGAAATATTAGAGTGTTGGAATTAGAGAGAAAAGATTTAATTCAAAACTCCCTGCTCTTTTCAAGGAGAACTTGAGTGAATTACTTAAAATCAGAAAACTTTAGTTTTCTCATCTGTAAAATGTGAATAGGAGCACCTGCGGGACAGACTTGCTCCAAGTATTCTATGAAGTATGCATCATGAGGGAGGGAGGGAGTTTATTCCCTGTGATAGTCCCTGTGCCTAGAACAGTGCCTGGCACAAATTAGCAACCTGACAAATGTTGATTATGTGAGTGAATATATAAAATAAATTCAAAACGGCATCCCACTTCAATTTACTGTTGCTATTAATAGCAATATTAAAACTTTACCAACCCTGTTGAAAATAATTTGCAACATGGTATATGAAAATGGAACACTACCAAGCAGTTAAAATAAATAAATCAGATTGAGATGTACCACTATGGCCAGAGTTCAACATAACATTGAATAAAATATGTAAGTTACAGATAGTACATGGGATACCATTTATGCAAAATGTCTGAAAATACATAAAAGGTTGTCCGTCTATGGTTTATACTTATTTACATGGTGAATTATTATTACATGGTGAATTATTATTACATGGTGAAAATTATCAAGAAACATGGACCAGAAAGGTTCATTAGGTGTGTGGGAGTGGTTATCTTGGGGCAAGAGTGGAGTGATTGAGGATGGGCCACTCTTCATCCCTTTCGAGGCATTGCCAACTCATGCAAGCAGAAAGATTCTGGCTTCCAAACAATGCGGCCGCTACAATTCCAAGATGGAGGTTAGCTGGCCTGTTAACCACATTGATTATCTGCTACTATATAATTTAGTTGCTAAAGACCACGTACAAGAGCACAGATTAAAATAGTGTAATTTAGGAAAACCTGCTATGGGAGCACTGGTTGTAATTGCATGCTTGCCATCGGTTGGCACAGTGGTTCTCAAAGTGGGGTTCCTGGAGCAGCAGTATCAATACTACCTGGGAAATTTATAAAAACACACGTTCTCAGGTTCCATCGCAGACCTCCTGAATTCTGAACTCTGGGGTAGGGGCCCAACAATAGGTATTTTAACATGCCCTGTTGGTGATTCTGAGGCTCGCTCCAGATGAGAACCACTGGATTAACAGGGTCTGCCAAGAAGGGTTCTTGACCTGCTTAACCAAAACTAAGCCCCCTGATCTCTGACTTCATCTCTTAAATATGGATCAGGTCCAAATGACCTCTAAATTCCTTTCCAATTCTACAAGTTTCTGACCACACACCAACTTAAAGGATTATAAGGCTAACTTTTCATCAGACTTTTTCAACTTGGAGAATATAAGACCAGAGACCAGTCCTATTCTCTCTATTGGATGACTTGGCTCAGCTCCCCCTAAAGCATCTACAACCTTGTTCTTCCTTGCCTTCCTCCACCACTGAGACCGCAAAGCTAAAACACACTCTCTGCCCACTTCCCTTGCAGTAGGGACACCCATGTGAAACAGTGCCTCCTATGAGATGTGAGTGAAAGGGTTCAACTTTCTAAATATAAAACCTAGTCCAGAGGGAAGGAGGCCTTACATAGGCGTGACTTCCTTCTTGCACACATGAAGGTCACATGGGAAGGCTGGAGGCCCAGGAAGATTTTGATGGCATTCTGGAACAACTGCAGCAGCTCTGCTCAACCACTATTTCTTCAAGCCATGGCGGGCCTTCTCTGTTTCTGCAGCTGAACACATACCTCTTTGATTTGCCCCCTACATGCCCAGCACACATTAGGCTCTCAGGAATGCCGCGGAGGAATACAGAGGGGAGGGAGAGAAAGCCAAGCAGGGGGAAAGTGGAGAGAGAACTGAGGGCTAACGTGAGCCAGGTGGATTTACTGAGGACAGGATGCCTAAAAAGGAGTAAATTTTGAGCAAGTTTGTAAAGTGAGAAAAGGCCTGGCAGAGAGGAAAAACAAGGCATGCCAAACCTGTATTTATACAAGAAACTTTATTATATCCATTAAAACATGGGTTTGATGTGCCGGTTACACATAGTTTAATGCACATTAAAATGAATACATAACTATTAAAATATATATATATATTGGTCCATGTGCCACCAAAAATTATCTTGTGAACCAACAGAGGTTTGCCTGGCACTTACAAGGAGTGCTGAATTATGCAAATTCCTGGCCAGAGGGTTTGCAGCTTTAGGTCTGAAATAGCAAAATGCAAGCTGGAAAGATCCAAATCTAAGATTGCTCGAACTTAGCAGGAACCAGTACTTCTCGAAGAGCACATTTTGTACCAGGCTGAAGGTCTTTATGCCTATTCTCTTTATTTCCCTAAGGTACACCACATTTCTTAGCTAACTCCAAGTGTACAAGGAAATATAATGAACATAAAGAGGAAAGAATGGCTCCTGCTCTAGCCTTGGGAAGGCTCTGTGATCTCTCAACCCTTAGGACACTTATTTTTACCCATCACAAGATTGTGCATATATTTTAATGTGCATTTGCTACATGTTGAGATTTGGAATCCTGTAGCAAGGCTCATTTTTTATAAAATGCCTTATGGTGTTCTGGTAGCTTTCATTTTCAAGGCATTTCTTCTTTCTTGTTCTGTTCTCACAACTTCCCCCCCTTTTTTCCCAACTAGCTCCCACCAGCACAGAGGCACAGACAGCATTTCCTCTTGGTGGAGAGGCCACTACAGACACAACAGCCAAGAGGGCAGACCAGCAGGAGGTGCTGATTTGCCTATCTTCCCCCTTCTCCTGCCCTGATCCCAGAAGAGACTTGCATTTCTGCTCAGAGTCAGGAGCTTCCTGTCCTTCCTCACTCCATTCCCCAGCCCCCCAGCCTTCAGGCCCCTCTCTGCAGGCAGGGCCAGCACCAAGGTTGACATGGCTTTATGGCGTTTGTCAATGGCACCCTCTGATGGGCACGCTGCAGCCTTGGTCCAGCTTCTTGAGTGATGAGCCCACCTTTGTCACCTCCCTGTGAATGCAAAGACTGGAGCCTGTCTGTCTGCCACCCACAGCTGCTGAGCTGCGTCATCTATGCACAGGGCCATGGGAGTCAGCTTGCCAGCGGTCTCCATGGAGAAGGGCAGAGGTTACAAGAGAAGGCACTGAGAGACATGCCAATGTATCAAAGGATGCTCAAGGTTGACAGAGATCACTTTCTTTTCTCAAAGTGGAAGAAAAAAATTAAGATCTTTATAGTAGGAGCTGGATCAGGCGGGAGGGAGAGGCAGGATGGGAGGATGAGAATGACATCTGTGTCAACTGTTTATTTTGGTGATTGTCTGCAAGTTGCAGGCAACATGGCTGAGCAAAGCTGTCATGGAAACACAGTTTCATCACAGATGACAAGTTGGCATAAAGACAACGTAGGTGGAAAAGAGGTACGGGAAACAAAACTACCTGTCAGGCAGGTGGAGGGAGGAAGAAAATCTACTCTCACATACTCGCCCGTAATTAAATGTCAGATGTACACAATTCAGTAAAATAATTAGCATGGCATAATTACTGTTCAGATGGAGTACGTGTATATGCCAAACAAATTGGTGTACTAGAGCACGAGCTGTTAAAACAAATTGAGTTACTTAATTTTTACATGTAGCAGCCTGTTTTATCATTTCCTAAGATGCCAATGTTTCATTAATAGTGCAGTCTTTCTAAGTGTGCATAGTTCTGGGCCGCTCCAAAGGCATATCCGTTGGCCTCTCTCTAGAGACGATGCAGACAAAAGTAACTGATCTCCTTCTTTCCACACTTGCCCCATCCGATCTTTCTTCCACAGAGCAGCCAAGGGAATATTTTAAAGCCGTAAGTCAGATCATATCACAAACCTGATTTAAGATCTTTCAATGCTCCCGCCGATCTTAGAATAAAGTCCAAAGGCCAAAAGGGTTTGTACGCCTCCTCCTGACCTTCTGGGGTCTCTGTTCCGTCACCGTGCTCCAGCCACACTGGCTTTCCTTGAGTTCAGGTTCAATTCTTCTTGGATCCAAGGTCTTCATATTTGCCACCCCCCTTGCTCAAAAGCCCCCTCTGCCGCTTCTCCAGCTCCCACTGTCTCCCACCCCTCTGTAACTGCCCGGCTCTCTCCCACAGGACTTGACTTAAATTTTGTAGTCCCAGAGAGAGCTTTCTGACCACCCTATAAAAAGTGGGCCCTACCCCTCCCTGACCCCTGCTGGTCTCTACTAAAACTCCCGGCTTGCTTCCCCTGTAGCAATGATCACATTCTGTATTATAATTTTATGTCAGCTTGTTGTTTTATTCGTTCAATGTCTGCCTTCCCCACGAGACTGTAAGCATCTGGAGGGTAGAGATCACCCCTGTTTTGCTCACCACTATATATCTACCTGCGGCCGTTCCTGTCATATAGTAGCCGCTCAGTAAACCTACGTAGATTCTATGCAACCCTGGGTGTTCTTTCCCTTACTATGCACCTGTTTTCTTCTCCACAAAGTGAGAGTGTAGACTGGATTTTGGCTCTCTCCACCTGTGGGTGGTTATCTACTTCTGGATTCATGAGACCAATTTAGTGGCTGTCAAAGGCTAATGCTTTCAAAACATGAGATAGCACAGAGACTACCAGAAACATGGAAACAATGCTTTCACCACCAGTGAAATCAGAAGGGTAAGTAGTATTTCAGGAAACCCTTCTTTCAGCATCTATTTGCATGCATTTGTTCACTGGGTTGTGATGTAAAGGATACATGTCTCTTCCTGTGGGCCACAGACAAAAAATGTCAACAAGTTTTACAACCGTGGGACACTGGGAAAGGCCTAGACTACACAGGCTCCAAACCTCTAAGCCAGTTCCCAGTCTTGGCCTTCACAGATCTTTTTCCCACTCCCCCTTTGCTACTAGGGTGGGTTGGGAAGGTCTGTTTGAATGGGACAAAAGTACTCTTTGTCCCCCCTCCTCCAGCTCCCTGAAATGGAGAAGAGACTTCAGACTTGGTCCCCAGGAAAGCATGTCCCAGTCAGTTTCACCTTCGCCACCTTTACTTAAAGCAGTCTCCTGTGCCCCACACAAGGAAAGAAAAATGTCACTTTCCCAATCCTGCTCCCTCCCTGGACAGTCTTCTAAACACAGGGCGATGGGTCAGAATGCCAGAGAGAACTAGAAATAAAGTCACTCTCAATGTTGCTATTGTGTAGGGAGGAGTCAGGCTGGACACCACAGTCAGAGGCCAGAGCCGGGAGGAGGGGGCCACTTGCCCAGAGTCTTCCTCCAGAGTAGCAGACTTCTCAGGAGGTAATGACGCTGCTTAGGGACCATTAGAAAAAGCAGCAGGAAACATGAGATGGAAACATCCGCAGTGAACCTAAAGACACCAAATAAAAGGGAGCCCGTGGGCATCGCCTCTTGTACTGGTTTGCTATTTTCCCAGCATCCCTCCAAACCCATGCCGCCATGTCCCAGCCACTGCCTTCCACAAGCTTCTACCATTTGCCCCCGGGGCAGGGCTGCTGCTTACTCCTAGGCTCCTGGAAAATCAAGTGAGCACCTGCATTCCGAAGGTGGCAGGAAACAGCAGTCCAGTCACAGAGTCAGCCTGGACCACGTGTCAACAGTGCCACTGCCCCACCTTGGAGGGTAAACTTGGTGACCCCTGAACCTTCCTTTCAACTTCTAAAAACCAGCCTAACACTCAGGTATGGGCCTGGGCTCAGCTTTCCCATCTGGAGAATGGGCCAGCATGTTTTTCTGGCTACAAGGAGATTGTGTATGTGTTTGTGTGTGTGTACGTGTCTGTACGTGTGTGTGTGTGCGTGTGTGTATGTATATACACAAATGAATATATATATGTGTGTGTATCTCTGTGTGTGTGAGTGTTGAGCCATTATATAGGCCAGGGTTCAATCCTAGGGACCCAGGACCCGCTTTTGCTTTTAGGCTTCTGGACCTTAGGTCCTAACCACCCTCTTTGACTCTTCCCCAGGAAACTTCACCAAAGGACATGATTATTCATGAGTTTCATGGCTCCTGGCTTTCTGATAGCTTTTCTTGTCAGGTCTGCAGATTACTTGGATGCAGATGATGGGGCCTTTCAAAAGCACGGGAGCCTATCTCATGTTGCCCAGCCCTTTGGATGAGGAACTTAATGGGACATTTACTCATTAGATTAATTTAAATGTATATCACCTCCTCTCTCTCTCAATCTCTCTGCCTCTCTCTCTCTCACACACACACACACACACACACACACAGCAAACAGCCTGCTTCAAAGCGGGAGGCAGGAGAAGGGTATCTATTTCTGGCAAGCTCCCTGAGGAGGCCTCAGGGGGCTGGTAACTCACTCCCCTCCTCTTTTCTGATCCATCCAAGTCTCTCCTCTCATTAGCCCACCCTGAATCTCAGACCACCCTCTCTGCTCAGCTCCTAGCCGGGATACCCTCCTGCCAGGGGCTTTTCCTGGCTTGTTCCCCTTCACCCTTGTCCCCCAAACAGCCTCTAGCTGAGGTGGCTGTGACTTTAGGAGCCCTGGGGAATGATAGCTCTAATTACCTTTAACCTGCCTCCCCTGACACCACCCAGCACCATAAACACAGACCCTCACATCCTTACCACGCTCCCATCCAGAAGGTTAGGCTGACTCCCAGGCCTGATTTGCCCAGGACTGGGATTCCCAGGATGCAGGGTTTTCAGTGTCAGAACTAGGGAAGTCCTGGGAAAAGGAGGATGAGTTGGTCACACTACAGAAGCCTAAAGTCTGGTCTTGCCCCTTGGGTTCCCCTCATTGCCTTAACCGTATCTCCAGGCCTCCTGAGCACAACACGCCTTATCTATCTCTGATTTACTAATTCCTACCTGGCCCTCAGCTGGGACACTGGAGTTAACAGGAGGGGGGAGTGCAAGTCAGCAAGACCAAAGGCTTGGAGATAGATGCCTGGGTTTGACACTTGGCTCCACACAGCTATGGACCGATTACAATAAACACTCTAGATCTCAGTTTACTGACATGGAAAAGGGGCCAATTAACTGTACCTACAGTAGTAGATGTTGTTGGTACCCCACCCGGTCCCCTTTCCCAGGTTGGTGCACTCATCCCTCAGCTGAGGTTGCTACTAATAGCTCCAAGCTGCCCTTGGAATATGGGAGTCATTTCAGAAATGCACAGAAGTTATGTCACACATTCTCCTGGGAGGTGTGACCTGCAGCCAATGATTGATTGACACACGAGAGCAGAAGCCCAGCTGCCTTGCCTCCCGTGAGAACAGATCTGTGGTGCCACGCACACGCCAGCACTCTCTGCGGGGTCAGGCAGAAACTGGATTTTTCCTGCCTCCACATCTTTGCTTGGCTTCCTCCTTCACCCTATCCTGCTTCCCTCATTTTCTCAACAAATCACTTGTCCAAGAATCCCTGGCTCACGCTCTGCTCCTAGAGAGCACGGGCTGAGACACCTGCCTTAAAGAACCACTGAAAAGACAAAACGAGATCGTGCGCATAAAATGCTTATCATGTCGGAGCCTGGCATATATTAAGTTCCCCGACTGGAGCTGCTCTGTCCTGTGGGATTTAGCGAGCTCTGTCCCGCGGCACTGCGGGTCTTGTCTGCCCCTGCCTCCCCATGGCACCACGGTTGCTAATGGCCTCATGCACGATGCAGGTGCACGGGCATAGCCAGGGGTGTGCCAAATGTGGGTACCCCAGCTGTGATGCAGTCCCTGACTTGCAACTTCTATTTCAGAATGGAAATGGCCCTCTAACATTATTATAGGGGAAACTGTTCTGATTTTTGAAGCAACCATCTGCAAGCACCAGTAGGATGATAAGTAGCAGGTTTCTTACGCTGATCACTGTTGAGAACGGCTGCCTACATCTAGACCTGCTGTCCCAGCTCTTCCAGGAGGCCTGGGTCCTCTTTTAACCTGCTCCATAAAGAGATCACAGGCAAAAGGTTCTTCCTCTCATCTTTCACTGGCAAGCCCTGACCCAAGCCCAGGGACAAGTTTCTCCTTGGTGCTCCTGGTTTCTCCGTGGGTGCCACTTCCCAGGGTGATGAGGGCACCAGCCGTTGATAGAGGACATTCAGATTAAAGCCCCAAAGTTGTAGGGAGCATTTCCTGAAGGAGAGACAGAAGAACTAGAGAAGAAATCAAGGTTTTAGCCCTTGTCCTCCAGAAACTTAGGGCAGGTGAAAGGATCCAAGAATCACCAGACATTTATTGAAAGAGAAAAACAATGATTAATGAGATCCAGCCTTTATTGAGCACTTACTATGCACGGGGTGTTTTGCTAACTGCTTTGCATATGTGACATTATTTAATCCTTACAGCTCTTCTGTCATCCTCCCTGTCACTTCCCAGAGGGAGATCTGAGACCATGGGAGAACAGGGAGCTTGCCCAGGGTGTATGTCTAGACAGCGAGAGCAGGATTCATCCCGGCCAGAGTGAGTCTGGCCCGTGCTCACCTCTACTAAGCTCCACCCCTCCTAGCATTAGGCTGACCCCCCCGGGGGGGGCTGTCGGTCAGTAGTTGAAACAACTGTGAGTCTGAGGAACAGAATTCTAGCAGAGGTGGAGTGAGTGCAACACATGGGGAAACAGTGAATGATGGGGACAACTTAAAGCACTGACAACATCATGCAGTGCCAAGTTGTGAGATCCAAGTGTTCATGAGAAAAGTAGGGGCTCCTTTTCCATGCCTCTTGTCAGCAGCTAGGAACCCCTCCATCCCTGCCAAAAAACAAAGAATGCGACAAGAGAAGGCAATCTATCTGCCGGAGTCCCAGGGACCTGCTCTGTGCCAAATACCCTCCCGAGCAAATATTGATGTATTAACCGCAGCTCGGACACTGTGAGTGCAACGAGCATGCCTCAGCAGGGACGGGGATGCTGGCCCCCTGCCACCTCCCCCATGGGCCTTGTCAGAGCCAAAAATGGGCTCTCCTTCCCGGAGGAGGAATCTGCAAGGCTCTTGAACCAGGGCTGGCTCGGGGGCAAGAGCCCAGGGGATGCTAAGACCTCCTGCCCCTATGATGGGATGGAGCCATGTCTGTTCATAAAGAGCTTCAGAAACTCCCATCACTTCCTTCTGTGTAAATTAGGCCAGGAACAGGGACCTGGGGAACAAGGAGCTCAAGAGATGTGATAATGATGCCAGCAGTCTAAGTGGAGACCCAGCACTGAGTTCTGCTCAGTCATGGATGACAGAGATCCTATTTATATTTATATATGTGGCTTATACACAGTAATAAAAACCAGAAACCTGTTGCACTTTTTTCCCTTGTTATTTTCTCTATCACTAAAGAAAAGACTGTAACTTAGTTTCTTAGATTTAAATGGGAAATATTTTCATTAATTAGATCAGAAAATGCCAGAGCTGGATGGGACACAAGACAAAACTTCACCCAAGCTCTCCTTTTAATGGTGAGGAAACCAAGATCCAGGGGGGTGACCTAATTTGCTCAAGGTCCCAAGCAGAAGGCGGCAAGACCAGAATAGGGCCCAGGCTTATGTCTTCTGCAGCATTAACCCCTGCATGCAACACTTGCCTCCCTACCTGCAAATATCAACAGCCAGTTTCTAGGGGAGGCCATTGTGTCTATAGAAAGGGTTGGGTTGGTGGAAAGATGGGGAGAAGGTGGGGACAAGTGAAATGGGGTGTACATAGACCTCTAGGCATACCAGGCAGTCTTGTGTGAAGGAAGTCAGGCATGCCCCAGTGGTGTTCAGTGAGGATGTCAGACATGCAGGAGCAATCCTAGAAATCCACTCCTACTAACTACAAATTGCTGTCTGGAGCACTGTGTCAAGAATGGTTCTGAGGCAACTTCCAGGCTCTATGAGATGGCGTTTTGGGCACTGGGGCAGAGTCTCAACAAATATGCCCATTATTTGCCATGCCTTCCTAAATGTATGAGGATAACAATAATGCTTGAGGCTGTTTTCTTTCTTTGTCAAGAAACCCTTCCAGGTCCCTCCAAGGAGAAAATAAGCATTCTATACAGAATGGTAAGTATATAATGGGCACTTAATAAACACATATTTTTTGGAAGAAAAAAAAAAGAGGGAGGGAGAAAGGATGTAGGCAGGATATCCCTTGCATCCCCTGGAACTTTCCTGCCTTTAAAAACTACATCTTCACATCTGGGCTTCTTTTCCCTCTGGCAAGGCTGCCAGAGGAAGAACTTCAAGAACCATTCTCTCCCCCAGGGGCCAAAGTTTACTCAGAAACTTCTGAAGCACTAGTAGGTCTTGGGTAAGAAATTCAGGGACATTTACTTCACAGACACCCTCAAGTCCCCCTTCCTTCCTTCCAAGAGCAAACCCTTATGCAGAGGCCCACCTCCATCTGGAGTTGTAGCAACCACAAGGAACAGGAGGAAGGGAAGGAAGGCAAGGGTGAGGGGCACTCAGGAGAGTAAGCAGGGCTGTTCTTTCCAGATGCAGGGAAGATACTGGTTAAAAGAGGGAAGAACCATTTCTGAGGGATGGTACTGGTTGGAAGAATCACACAAACCAAAGGTTAAGTCCAACCACACCCCTCCCCCACTCAGAAAATCAGCGCTTCTCACTGCCTTCTAGGTTAAGTATAAAACCCTTAGGATCTGGGTGATACCCTCCATCAGGAGATGCTGTCCTAGAATCTGGTCTCCCTTATGTCATCTTCATGCCCCTGACAAATTGATCCTCATGCAATATCATAAACAACCTCAACTTTTTCCCTTTACCATGAATTTGACTTTCTTTCTGCTTTGTTGTCAGAATCTGATCCATTCTTCAAGATTCAGCTCAGTGCCATCTGCTCCAAGAAGTCTTCACTACTCCTGAGTTGTGCTTCCCCCCAACTCTCTCTTTCTCACACACACACACACACACACACGCACACACTCAAATAGAGATAGATCTCAGTCTACCCCAATCCCAACCCCCAAATCACAGACTGGATGTGAAGACGTACTGCCTGCTCTACTGTCAAATACACAAACAAAAAACAAAAAGATACTTAAAAAATAAATCCAATGCCACAAAGCTGTTTTAAGATCTTCAACTCCTCCACCCTAACCCTTCCCCCTTTGGAAAAGGTTGTGTCCAGGGCACAGAGGCCTTTAAAAAATTAATAAAGTTAGGTCCCGAGCGTGCATAATTTTGTGGTGAATGCCCACCCACTGCATATTCACTGTGGATATAGACTAAAACTTCACCAGTTAACTTTATTTATACTCTGGATGGAGCCTTCGCTTTTAATAAAACAGAATCCGTTAAGGATTATAAACAAACAGTGTTTTATGAACTAAAACTGCAGTGCACTAGTCACTCAAGGGCGAAAACTGGGCTCTGGGAGGCTCAGCCAGCTATAAATAAAGATAAGGCCCTGCCAGGCATGGGCTTGGGCAGAGTAATTGCTGACTCCATAATCAGCTTCTCCCCTCCTCCCGCCGGCCCACAAATCACTTGGGCGTTGGGTCACTGCCCACTCGATTTGGCCCAGAGACAGAGAGCAATGGCAAAGCAGTTCATGAGCTGCAAGACTGAGTATAGACTGGGACGCCTGGACCGTCTAGGTACCAAGTTGAACGGCAGCACCCTCATTCTCTCAGCCTGCATGACCAAACTGGTCAGGGCAGAAGTATCGATAGTTTGAGCCTATGCTACACTCTGGACGTGGGCCCTCATCACGCTCGGTCTCTGCTAAACTGCCCCACCTTCTCTGGGACACCTTGTTCCCATCCCCCAGTACACACGCCCCAAATCCAACCATGTGGCTGGGGGCTGCCAATCACCCAGCTCAGATCCCCGGGGACCGCGGAAATTGGTCAAAGTGTGAGCACATATGTTCAGCAGAACCACTGAGAGCCCATGTGGGGGGCTGTTCACATTGGAACTGGAAGAGGACATCCCTTTCCAGGTGGGTTGCCTGATGGAAGAACATGTCTTTGGAGCTACCAGAGACCACCTTTCTTGGTACATGAAGAAAGCCACGGTGAAAATACTCTATGATACTACAGAGGCCCTGAAGTCCCCCCTTCCTTCCAAGAGCAAACTTTCACACAGAGGTCCACCTCCATCTGGGGCCGTGGCAACCACAAAAACCAGGAGGGAGGGAAGGGATGGTTATCACCATACATTTGTCCACACCCATAAGAGTGAACATAAACCAGGGGCTTTGGGTGATTACGATGTGTCAGTACAGGTGCACTGGGTGGAACAAACGTCCCACTCTGGTGAGGGATGTTACTCATGGGGGAGCTTGTACATGTGCAGGGGCAGGGGCTTAGGGGACATTTCTGTACTTGCCTCTCAATCTTGCTATCAAACTAAAACTGCTCTAAAAAAATAGTCTTAAAAAATAGAAAGCCTGCTTGCCCCAGGGAGAGTGAAACTGAGATGTAAAAAGAAGCAGAGAGGAAAAGAGGATGAGTCCTAATAACCAGTTGGTCCTCGTTTTTGTGTAAGTCCTGTCCCTGCTCTTTATCCTAAGAATCCGTATTAATACCCCACTTCTGGTAACGGTATCATTCACTGAGTACCCACCAGTTGTTGGGCATTGGAATAAGCCATTCAGCGCTAATACCCTTATCACTGCTGTTACTATTTATTGAGGGCTTACAGTTTGCTAAGAGCTCTCCATGATTGCTGCATCTAAGTCAAACACCATCAGTGAAATAGGTGTCCTTACCTTCATTTTGTGGATGTAGAAACTGAGGCTTCCAGTTAAGTCCCTTTCCAAGGTTATAAGACTAGTGATTAGTAGAGCCAGGGTATAAACTCAATGACGCCAGAGCCCACGCCCCCATGCTAACCCCATACTCCCTTGTTGCAGTGTGATTTCAATTTTGTTTGCATAAACAATATATATGTGTGTGTGCGTGTGTGTGTATGTGAGAGAGAAAGAGACAGAGACAGAGAGAGACAGAAAGAGATGGGTGGAGAGGGGGAAGGCTCACAACAGGCAGGATCACATGGGTCCATGGTAAAAAATGGGGTGATGATACAGAAATACCAAAGCAGAAGGCCCTATTATCTCACACGGCTCACATTAAATAGTGTCATTAAGCCTTGGCCTGTGATTCCAGTCTTGACCCTCTGTCTGCTTCAAAGGAATAGACTAGTGCCTGGTAGGAGTTTGCTAAACACTGTTGTGCAGATACCACCTCCCATAGCTATTCTTTCCCTTTATCCTCACAAGTGCTCTATGGCGTAGGCAGAGAAGGCGATGCCATTTTTATTTCATGGATGGGAAAACAGCTCCACTCAGCTACCTAGTTTCTTCCCTTTATCTTGTGACCCTCCTTTCCCCAGCTCTGTGCTGCAGTCCACTGACCTGTATTTTCTCTTCTTTGAAAGTGTCACACTCACTCTTGTCTCAGGGCCTTTGTACCTAAAATAATCTCTTCCTCCCACACGACCTGGCTAACTGAGCTCCACTCCCCATCTCAGCTCGGAAGTCCCTTTTTTGAGGTCATCTTCTGTGACCACTTTGATGCATCCAGTTTCTGCTTCCATAGCCCCCTTTTCTTTCATGGCATGTTTCACTGCTTCTAATGATGTATCTGGGTTATTATCTCATTAACATCCAGCTGGCCCGTCTGACTATAAACTCCTGAAGGCACGGAACATGCTTGTTGCGCTCACCATTTCATCTCAAAGAGTCCAGCACGACATCTAGAATGCTCTCAACAAACGTCTGACAAATGATGAATGAAGAAATGGATGTGTGTCCAGGATGACACTGAGATACAAAGTACTCCTAACATGTAAAAATCCTAAAAAGAGATCTGGTCTCTTTGGGAAGCCAAGCCCACCACTCAAGCCCTCAGGCCACCGACCTGGGCCCAGGCCTTCTCGTCAACTCAACGGCAGGAGAAGGTCCACTGGCCAAGACCCCCAAATCAAAGACCTAGAAGAGAATAAGTCTCATACCCTCAAAAAGATGGGCTTGCTGTGAACTGAGGAAAGAAAAGCCAAAAAGAAAAGTGTCACCTGCGTAGGACATAAGCTCCTTCTCTCCCTCCTTCTTTAATCTGCCAGGGAACACCTTTTACAATCAGTTGATTATGTTTAACCATGGGCTTTTTGTCCTCGCCTTATAATTACCGCCTTTTAAAACCCAGCCGCAAAATTAATTGCCCCTTAATGAAGCAGGGTAGCAATTACGGGCAGCGAACCTTGTGAGGAAGGAGAAACACACATTTGTTTGAGGTGTATCGTCAGGAGCCTGACTTTGGAGGCATCGTCATTATGGTTGTAAATATTTTCCAAGGCTGCGTGACACCTCTTTAGACTCAATCGGAACTGCCAGGCTTTGGAGAAATCCATGTTCCTTCCGAGTTAATTGGAGTCCCCTCTGGAGCTTCCTGTCTCCTGGACTAGAAAGGAAATACAATTTGTGATTGCTCAATGCCCACTAGGTCCATTGAGGACAAAAGGCCTTCCTAGGAAAGCCGCTGCACTGCATGTCGGCTTCTCGCCCAACAGCACTGCTCATAAGGTACACGTGCGCAGAGGCCAGAGAAGCCCAGAGCTGCAGGCAGAGCCCACGCGCCTCCACTTGGTGAGGTTCTCTGTGTAAAAAGCACGCCTAGCTTCCTAGCCTTGCAGTAAGACAGCCGCAAAGAAGTGAGTCATAGCCAAGTGGCCAGGCCACACTGGTTGGGCTCCCTGTCACCCTTTGGCAGAGCTAATGACCTCACAGGGCTGAGAACCAGGGCGATGGGTAAACCTACATACTCTTAGTCTGTCCCTGCCATTCTTTGGGCTCTGGAAGGATGCTCATGTCTCAAAGCCGAAGATGACAATGACAACAACACCAGCACCACCACCAACGGGAACAGTAATAGCTAACACATATCGAGGACCTACTAGGTGTCAGGCACTTAAATTCAATGACAACAATCCCGCCAGGAATGCATCACTCCATTTCATAGCGCAGAGAAAACGGGAGTATGGAGAAACTGAGTCACTCTCTTACGGATACACAGCTAAGTGGCAGGACCAGAATGCAAACCAGCTCCTAACCACAGAATGTATTCCCTCACAAGCATAGGCTGGTGCTGTTGTCAAATAGCAACGATGCAGGGTTGGCCCATGATCCCGCTAACTGACAGCTGTTTCTTTCAGGCAAGGGGACTGACTGCGCCAATGGAGCCCAGACCTCCCCCCTTCCCCACCAGGACTCTGCCAGCTGCGGGGTTTTAATCACCTCATTTTCCCTGGTTCTGGTTTGATGACAATGGCTTCAAGTTCAAGGCCATCTATAAGCCAGCTGTCCCCAGCCATCCTCCTGCCCTTCATATATCCTCCTTTGCCACCTGCTCGGACCACCCCAGTGCCCACTGCCTCCACGGCCTCCTGCAAAACTTTCCCCAACTAGGATGTTCTCCCTGCTTCTCTCCACATTTGTAAGTTCTTCCAAACCCAACTGGTGCACCCCCCCCATGTCTTATGAAACCTTTGCCAAATCCAGCTCCTAGAGACCCCTTCCTCCTTGAAACCTCTATGACCATGAGCTTTTTCAGGCCTTACTTGGTACATAAATTGGCCAAGCTGGTATACACATATATTTTAACTCATGATTCCCTTACATTATCTTTTCATGCAAGGGAATGCTTGAGCTGCCAGTTACAAGCTGCGTGACCCTGGGCAAGTTGCTTAGCTTCTTTGTGCCTTAGTTTCCTAGACTGTTAAATAAAGATAATGATTATACTACCACAGAGAGGTGTTGGAAATCAATGCAGGGGATGACTTGACTTCACCTAGTGCCTGGCTCATAAATGTCAGTTTTTACTGGGGCTCCTGGGTAGCGCAGTCGTTAAGCGTCTGCCTTCGGCTCAGGGCGTGATTCCGGCGTTCCGGGATCGAGTCCCACATAGGGCTCCTCTGCTGGGAAGCCTGCTTCTTCCTCTCCCACTCCCCCTGCTTGTGTTCCCTCTCTCACTGGCTGTCTCTCTGTCACAAAAATAAATAAAATATAAAAAAAAAATGTCAGTTTTTACTATCTATCCCACAGGACTATAGCTCCTTGAGCATGGAACCATGTCAGATGCTCATTGGCAAGTATGACTGGCAGGTATGTATCTACCTGTGGATTAATTTGTGAGTGTCTAGCTCTCTACACCTTCCTTTGGAACTGCTTTGGAGGTGCCAGACTGGGAGTGTGGACAGACCTAGAGCCTCCTGCTTCTTAGTGGTGGGTGTCTGGTCTAGTCTGCCCCAAGTCCAGTGTCCCTGGGTCTTGAATGTCTAAGACCTGGAGTCCCCTTGCTGTTGACTCACCCTATATACCAGCCCAGACAAGCAGAGCTGTTTGCCTTTCCCTCTGCCTCTGTGTCCCCTCTTCCCCGCATAGGGCTGGCACCCTGCACTCCCAAAGCCAAAGGAAGCCCCCCTACTTCTTAGAGAAAAATCCTAAGCTGATACATCCTGTTTTTGCAAGTCAGAGAGAAACAGAGATATGGGTTAGCAGTTTTGGAAGCCAACCGCCATGCCTTCTTGCACCCAGATTCCTGTTTAAACTCCTGTTTCCACACAGCTTCAAGCTCTGGGGACTTCCAGAGACTTGCAAGCCATAGTCACCATTGCTGCTTATGTTCAGGGTCAGAATCGTTCAGGTTATGTTTTGATGTTGCTGGAAAAGCCCAGTGAGTTCTGAACACTGAAGACGGCTAGCGCTGGGCCTGTATGTAAGGAATTTCACTTTGCAAAATGTTCCAGCTATACACATGCTTGGGCTGCCGCTGCTGCTCAGCTTCTCTTTTTAAAAGGCCAGAGAGGAAATAAAAATGAATGATGACGGAATGTCCACATGGGTAGAAAAACAGAATAGCCTGAAAGCTCCAGGGCAGGAACTGACACAATTTAATTAACTATTTGGAATAAACATGTTTGGTGCCGCTAGCAGAGCTGTTTGTTTGCCTTCACAAAATAATGCTCTTAATAAGTCTGAGATTAAACCTTCTGGAGATTAATTAAATGCAACACCTTGACTTGAAATGTTAGGAATGGCCAGGAAGGCACAATATTTTCTTTGCACATTGCTCAGTGGCTGTTGTCATCTTGCATAAATAGTTTCTGGCCTCTGTTAGGTGTTGTATAAAAATTGTCACTAATTGTGATTTGGCATTGGTGTGCTATATAAAATGCTTATTTCTTAAATAGTCTAATAAATGCATAACAATGAAACAGGATGGATCAAATTTGAACTGTGATGGCAGGAGAACTGACATAGTTCATTATATCCTAAAAGTCATTAAGTTGCTCTCCAAGGCAGATCAGAGATGTTTATGACTAACAGTGTCATTGAAAAAAATCAAAATAAGCATAATGCCCACCATTTATTAAAAAGCCACTATATTCCAGACATTATACTCACTATGCATCTACTATACACAGAAATCCTTTAAAGGAGTATCCTCGGTTCCATTTTATTTTATTTTTCTTAAAGTAATTTCTATACCCAGTGCAGGGCTTGAACTCATGACCCCAAGATCAAGAGTCATATGCTCTATCAACTGAGCCAGCCAGGCACCTCTCATCAGCCCCATTTTATAGGGGAGAAAACTGAGGTTCAGAAAGGTTATGTGACCTTAAAATCTACATAGCTGGTAATGGAGGAAGCTGGGATTTGAAGCCAGATCTCTCTAACGCTGAAATCTATGGCCATCAGGCACCTCGCCTCCTAAAACAGAAGAAAGAAACACAACCTAGGAAATTCTAGTCACACACTAATTACATGACTAATTAAGAGGAAATGATACTAACAGATTTTATTTGATTGCTTATAGAAAGGCATTTTTTACTCAATGATTGTTTGGGGGTAAAATCACTGTAAATGGTCTTGTTAGAAGAAAGATATAGCTTAACCTCACAAAGGAATACAATATGGGTGTTTTTTGGTCATGTGGTAAGAATCTTTTATTAATTCCAGCTCCAAAATTTTGTTCCCATCATCTGCACTGCAGTCTGGCTCTTCCCTATGAGGCTTCTGTAATTACTGACTTGACTCTTCAGCCTATCAGTAGGAAACCCAGACCCCAGAGACCCCTGGGGCACCCCCTAGTGGCTATCAGGACAAATCCGCAGAATCAAGATACTGGGAGCTTCTGCAAACCAAGGGGCCCCCAGATCTACATCTTTCTCTTGTGCCTGTGAAGGCAAAGAGGGACAAATTACCAGGTACTGCACAACCTGAAGGATCAAGCATGTGAATAATGCAGAATGATTTTTTAAATCTGGTTTCGTGATGATGTCACCAACTAGGAAGGTCTAGGGGTACTCCCTTGATGATTAAATTCCAACAGATTCTTTATTCCCCAGTCAGGAAAGATCACTGTTAGGTGGCCCTACATCAAGAGGAATCTGAGCTGCAGCCATGACGCATACAGCTGGGCACTGAGTGGCTGCAGCAGGCTGGACAGGAGTTCCTACCTTTGGTCGACCCCCCTGCATGCCAGGGACAGTGCCAAGCGCTTTCATAGTCCTCCTCTTATCATGCCTGCTTCACACATGAAGAAACTGCGGCTCTGGAGGACAAAGTAGCTCACCCAGGACCATGCAGCCAGTGGGGAGGACCCCAGCCCTGGCAGCTGCAGGCCCAAACTGGGCTCCTCCCCATCATATTTTGATGTACAATTGGATACTGTAAATATTCCTCATATAAGCAACAAACAAATAATTGGTTTCTGGTTTATAAAACCTTCTGCAAATTAGCAAGGGCTTTTCTGATTTTTCCTTCCATATCCTGTTGTATTCAAGACCTCAAAGTTAATTACTATACCAGACACTCCACAGCAGAGATAAACATCGGGGCCCCTTGTCCTGTGTGTCTGCCATTATGATCTGGCCCAGGCAAGGCCCACAAATGGCTAATGAGGTTAAATATAAAGTAAGATAAAGATAAAGTCGTGAGGCTGTGCAGGTTCTCAGGGACAAGCAGATGACACTTGGGTCTAAACAAAGGTCTAAATAAGGAAGGAAAAATGGTCTCCGTCCCAGGCTGGGAACAAGGGACAATTTCCTATCCTACTTCTCTCTCAATCTCTCTCTCTCTCTCTTTCTCAATCTCTCTCTATCTCTCTCTCTCTCTCACACACACACACACACACAATTCTCTCACTTACATGTGTGAGGATATGCACATACCACATGCATGTACAACTTCTCTCAATCACACACACACACACACACCCTTTCTCACATAGGGATATGAGTTTTGGATGGAGTAGCCATTCTGGTACCTCTTTGCCTTATGGAGGCACGAGGATGTATAGAGGGTGAGAGGGCTGGCCTGGGAATCAGGTGAACGTGGCTTTGGGAACAGACAATTTGAACTCATGACAGAGGTACTGGAAACATCTACTGAAATTAAGTCCCAGCAATTTGGGCAAAGGAAAACTCAAACTTCCCTTCCCCTAGGAGAGAGGGCCGCTAAGCACCTTGCAGCTGGACGTCGGACAGGACAGGACGGGTCAGAATAGTGGAAGAAATGTCAGGAACACAACTTGGGACTTGGAAGCCGGGTGGCAGGCCAGGAACTGGGGCTGGGAGTAAGGGAGAGAGGCTCAGTGTGAAGGACACTAGGATCGACCTTTGCAGGAAAGCAGCAATCACCGCTGCCTCCTCTTGAGCCCAGGCTCCTGGCCCGGCTGGGGCCCTCTTGCTCAGCACAGCGGGTGGCCATTTATTAAGCGCACCATCGGCGGACTGAGCGCGCCCTTCCCTCTGCCCTGCATGACACGCCTTCCCTCTTCACTGGCATCAAGCCTCCTGCCCTTACTTCGGAGATTTTCCTGTGCTCCAGCCAGTGCCATTGGGTGGACAGGGTTCTAACGCAAAGTGTGGCACTCTGAAGAGCTCACTAACTTTAAAAGTTAGTCTGGAATAACAGCTTTGGCAGGAAGAAAACCAATGCTGGGATAACCTTCCTGTCAGGGACCCAAATGAGCTCCCTCTAGAGAGTCTGGTGCCCAGCGTCTGAGGAACTTTGTCAGCAGGGGCAGAAGAGGGGCAGGCTGCGATTCCACTGGCCATCAGTGTCATCCTTCCCGGGGACTTTATTTAGTCAGATGACAGGGTCACTTGCTAGTGACTTCCAGGTCCACGATCAAGAGCAAGCCAGAGAGCCCAGGGTAAGGTGCTCAGGCTGCTCCCTCTGGCCTCTAGAGGGTTTGCCTTCCTAACAGGGTACGTGGGCACAGGGCTCAGTGGTCGGGAAGAGGGTGAGACAGAGGCAGAAGAGCAAAGTGATTACGAGCAGGGACTCGGGAGATGCCTAAGTCTGCGTTCAGATCCTGCCCCTTACAAGCTGAGCGGCTTGGTTCAATCTCTCTGTGCCTTAGTTTCCCTATCTATAAAATGGGGCTAACTGGAGCACCTATCTCAAGGTGTTGTCTGAAGAGCAAAGAAGATAAAGCTTGGACAACACTTATTGCAATATGAGACCTCAATCCTTGTTGCCATTATTACCATTATTATTATTATTACTGAAAGATTAGCGGACACACCTCCCATAGCCAGGCAACACTGGACCAAGGGAGGCCAGGTGACAGTAGTGCTAAGAGCTCCAGGTTTAAGGTCAGGGGCCTTTGGCTGGAATGCGTGCTTCGTAACTTACAGAACAATCCCAGCATGCGCACATTTAAATCGGGCAAATTCAACTACATGCATTTGTGACAGAGACGAAGAGAGAGAAAGTCAGTGACTGGCATTGCTAGCCACCACAGTGCTCGGAAGGCAAATGCCCCCAGTGAGTGAGGACCGAGGACTCACACCTGCCCTCACGCACTGTCTCAGCTTCTACGCGCTGCTCCTATGTGGGTATCCCAGCAGGCTGAGCATGAAAAACTCCCCCTTTTTCATGAAACATGACTTCTAAATGCAGGACAACGACAGCAGCTGGCAGCCTACTGAAGAAACTGATCTCTGCCAACTGGAGGGCAAACTGGCCTCGGAGGGCGATTTGCGTTATTTTTCTGGGTAATTTTGACTCTACGTCATTTTTTTGCTTTAGGTGCCGAGCGTAGGGACTGAGAGTCTCAAGGCAGAGTCTCCCACAGAGATGTCCGGACATGTGCAATCTTCAAGATCCTCATCAGAAGAGTGGGGGCAACAGGCCTGTGTATCGAATGCCGTCACGGGTAGAAAATCTGCCCATGTGTTCTGCAAACCACATTCACAAATACAGGGAATAATGATTTCCTTCCCTGACACTGTTGGTGTCCCGGTCTCATGCTAAAGAGAGGGGGTGGGGCGGCTATGATGACAGCCAGCCCTTGCATGTCACATTCCCAGAACAAAACAACAGGCGCCTCCACCCCAACCCAGGGGAGCGGCCCGGGGCTGCCCCCATATTAAGTATTAGCCTGGTTTAGCTATGAGCTGTTCTCAGCTTCGTGGTCTCCAGAAGGGTAGCACTTTCCCTTTTTCAGGTTAAAAGCATTCTAAAAATACCTTCAGAAGGCGCTGAGGTCCCCACAGCCTTCCCTGCTCTGATTTCAATCCAGTTCACATCTCCTATGGCGTGTGTCTGGATAAGACATCACTTGGGCTGATGTGGGCCAGGTTTCAGAATTCACAGCTGAATACTGACAAGCTGCCTCAAACCAAGTTCCATGGCCCAGCGCTCACTCCGTTTGGGCCCAGGAGCAGGACAGGAGGACCTGCAAGTACTCTTTGACTCAGAGCAGGTTTCCAGTATTTGGCACACGGACAACGATTTCTCTCTCCCTGAACAACCCCTCAAGTCCAAAAACTTCATTTCCAACTTCCAGACTTTACAAAGCAATGGAAATTATATTGGGCAGTTTACAGGTCCCTTTGTAGAATTCCCATTCTCTCAACAAATATTATATCCTGTAAACTGTGGCAGCAGACTGGGTTTTATTTGCGTGAGCGGCTAGGTGGTATTGCAACACCCAAGTCCGCTGTTTTCCTATCTCCCACTAACGGGCTGTCAGACAATATTCAGATACTTGGCATTTTTTTTGGAAACGCCCAGGCCTGGGTTTTCTCTTTGGCTCCAGGACAGGCTGTGTGTCAGGCAGAGCTTGCTTGCCTTCTGCCTGGAGGGTTTGTCTGGAGTCAATACTAGGAGTTAATTATCACTCGGGCGGAGAGGATTTGGGGATCTCTGCCTCCCGTGTTGGGACTCTCCATCATCAACGTGGCTTTAGCTTTTGTTCTAACCCTGACCTTTCAAATCAAATTTTGCCTTCAGTCTCCACTTTGGACTCTGGTTCTGGTTATTGGTTCCAGACATTTTCCTCTGGCCTGACCCCATCAAAAGGAACTACATGGCACCCGAGTCCTTTCACTTGTGGGTCCTGCCTCTGAACCCTACCTACCCAGTGGAGACCTTGAAAAACTAGTTGCTGCCAGCCCTTCCAGATCTCTGGGTAACAGACTCCTGACATCATCCCTTGTTCTGCTCCCATTACTCCTAATTGTACCTCCCCATGCTGACAGGGCCTTGGCATTACCTGAGGCCACACTCTCCACTTCCTGGGTTCTTCCTGTTGTCATCACCTACACTCTGCCCCTTCTGCTTATTCCTTGAGTTCTAGGTCCAGCCTCTGCCTGTCTGTCTCATCTCAATGCCAGCAATGGGGATGTGCCTAGGCCTGTCCTAAAAGAGGATGCCTAGTCTCTGGGGTTAGACTATTGGCTTCAAATCCTAGCCCCAGAGCTTCATTGGCTATGCAATCATGAACAGGTTCCTCAATCACTCTTTGCCTCAGTTTCCTCACTGAAAGGTCAAAGTAGCCTCATGGAGTTGTTGAGGGAATTAAATCTGATAATGATTAGAAAAGAGAGCACAGTACTTGGTACCTTTTAAGTGCACAATAAATATTAGCTATTATACTAATTACATGGTGTTGACATTTGGGAATTCTAAAATTTATTATGAAATCTGTAGCAAACTGAGAATGAGAATCAGAGAAAATGAACATGTCTAGTTAGAACTTTTCTTTTGAATGTATAAACTTACCAAGGCTTTTCCAAATTAAACTTCAAAACCATCTCAGACCAAGCCATTGTGGGGGCCTATCCCATGGCAAAAAGAATGCTTTACTTAGGAACATTAAAAGAGGAAGCCATCTAAAAGTAAGCTCTAAGGATCAAGTAAGATGTGAAAGTTAAAGACATTTTAACCTAGTAGCTTCAACTAAGGCCTGGTTAAAGTAACTACAATATACACATGCGGTTGCAGTTTTTGGTAACCTAGTGTTGGTGGCTGGTGTTTGAGCCTTTGAACCCTGTGTCTGTGAGTCAGATAAGAACTAATTTACAAAGCACATCCACATATTTGCCTCGACAAAAGGACAATTCACTCAAGTCTTCCCTATCAGTGCGGTCAGCTTTTGGAGGTTGCATTCCTACTCAGACAAAGCAAGACTGTTCCAACCGCTGTCAACACCTCGGTGTCTGCAACTGATAGTGATCAGAGCCCTTCTCCTGGCCCAAGTCACGTTTACATAATGCAACATCATGAACAATTTGGATCTGAAATTAACTTATTGAAAACCCCAATGCCCCACAAGCTGCTAAGCTAGAAACCTTTTGTCTTAGGTTGAAATCAAATCATTGAAGCAAATAGTCCCTAAATGAGCAGAATTTTCAGTTCTAACATGAATACAGGGCTGCACTGAGAAGGAAGGAGGGAGATATGAATCTTAGTCTTCCAATCAGTGGGATGAACCAGTACCCTATGTAACTCGGGAGACTTGATTCTTTGTGGGAAACCCAAGGCAGAGTCTTGGGACTTTTCCTTTCTTCTAAAATAAGGGTTTGCAGAAGACAGGGATCTGACTAAGACATCAGTAGCTAATTCCCCAAGTGACGGATGCAAATCGGTGTTGCTCCTTCTGGAGCAACAGAGGTGGGCATGGGTGGGAAGAGAGTTTGGCTGTGCACCTTGGTTATTAGAAGGGCCATCAAAACTCCTTTTCAAAATTGTGAAACTCTCAATCTTGTCTATGGCAGCATGTTTCCTATAAGATTTCTCCATAGGACACCAGCATCCATCAACACCCTCTAACAAAATGGATCTATGACTGAGTAAATTTGGGAAACATTGCAGATTTTAAAATGCACATCAGCACATTTAAGGTTCTCAGAAGTCCCACAATAAAGAAATGTATTTAACTTATTTTAACCTTGGATTTTCCCAATGTTTTTGACCACAGACCCTTTATGATTTACTAGCCCATAGAAGATTCAGGGAACAGTCTAGGAAATGTCAAGCTTATTATAAGCCACCTAGTTCATTCTTCTGACTGCTAAAGGGAACACCAACAATTCTCATCCCAGCTCATTCCATCCTGATAAAGTAAGAAATCACTATAATGGTAAAGGGAACACTCTGAAAATGTGGTTTCCTTTAAGACAGATACCTTGCAGAAAGCCACAACACATGTGCATGTGCACAAGCACATGTGCGCGCGTGCGTGCGCACACACACACACACACACACACACAAAGCCAAGCAACATCCTGTTTAATGGCTCTTATGACCCAAACTGAGGATACCCTTATTGATTCCCACCCTCAGTGCCTACTATAACAAATGTCCTGCTCAGCCTGTCGAGTCTTCCTGCTCCAGCAGCCTGGTCCTCGTATCAGCAGGAGGAGAAGAATTTCTAGGCTGTGTAGGTGGGAAGGCCCATCTCTACCCCTTCTTTGTCCTTCTTTGCCCTGTTTTGGCCTGTTTTCTCCATTGAGAGCAACTTTTCATCAAGAGTTAAGTAGAGGGGTGCCTGGGTGGCAAAGCGGTTAAGCGTCTGCCTTCAGCTCAGGGCGTGATCCCAGCGTTCTGGGATCGAGCCCCACATCAGGCTCTTCTGCTATGAGCCTGCCTTCTTCCTCTCCCACTCCCTGCTTGTGTTCCCTCTCTCGCTGGCTGTCTCTATCTCTGTCAAATAAATAAAAAATCTTTAAAAAAAAAAAAGAGAGTTAAGTAGAAAGCATCTTCTATCTCATTTCTGATGGGCACCAAGCAGAATCTTCACAAAAAAATCACAGGGGATTTAAAGGTAGATCTATATATGAACAAACTATGGTCCAAATCATCAAAGGTCTGCTCTGTCAGAACCACTGAGATACCTGACAAAATGCTTAAAAAGCCCATTTTACAGGACTTCCCCTTCTGGGAAACTGGAGTAGATGGAGATATTTTTCCTTATTTTTCCCACTGAGTTTAATTTAAAGCCCTGGATGTGATATAAAACAAATATCAGAAGACTCTAAAAGATGGATAAAAGAAGGCAGTCTGGCTAGGGACTTGGAACCCAAGAAATGGGATGGAGGTGTGTCCTCTGAATTTTTTTTTTCTGCCTCATGTATCCCAGACCTGGTGCTAGTGAAGCCAGCAACCCCAATATGCCAATGGGCACAGACGAATAAAGCCTCCTCTCCTAGTCTAAGGAGCAGAAAAGAGGCAGCCTAGCAAACAGAAAACTTCCAGCCACTCACCACATTACTCTAGCCAAACACTACAGAAAAATCTGTAGCCTTACCTCCTCCAGCAATGGCTGAGTGGGGAAGTTAGACTTCTACTCTCATGAGCCTCACTATAACCCCAAGCCCTTGTTGGGTGGTATCAGATAAAGGCATGTTATCCTTGCTAACTGGCAATGAAATTCTTCCCCACAGTATCAG
Source organism: Ailuropoda melanoleuca (assembly GCF_002007445.2). Taxonomy (NCBI): domain Eukaryota; kingdom Metazoa; phylum Chordata; class Mammalia; order Carnivora; family Ursidae; genus Ailuropoda; species Ailuropoda melanoleuca. The sequence goes on along the minus strand of NC_048220.1, from coordinate 89,703,938 downwards.
TGGAGACCATGTGGGAAGTCTGGTCTTCTAGATTTACCTGGTGGTAGGTAACAAGATGGCTCTTCCCAGTGACCTAACCACTGGAGTGGCATCAGAGGAGTCCCAAGGAAGGTCAGTACTTCTAGCACCACCCAGTGGTAATGAGGCCACCTCCACACCCCCTACCCTCGTGGTGTTCGTGAGGTCATGTGGGAAGTAGTAATAAGGTATTCTTGCCCTCCGGGCTGGATAGTTAAGTGGGAAGCTGAAATTCCCATTCTCACCCAGCTGTAATAAGGAGTCCTCTTTTCCGCATATTGGTGGAATCCAAGTGGGGAATCAGGATTCCTACCACCACCTGGCAGTAATAAGGCAGCGCTGACCCCTATCCCTACCAGATTAATGTCAGGAGCCAGGTGAAGCAAAATATTTAAATAAGATCCAGAGTCTCATTACATAATTCCCAAAGTATTCATTTTTAATTGAAAATCACCTGTCATACCATGAACAAGGAAAATCACAACTTAAATGAAAAAAGACAATCAAAAAATGCCAACATTGGGATGGATTTTAAAGTAGCTATCATAAAAATGTTTCCATGAGCAACAAAGAACCTACTTGGTAGAAATGTAAAGCTAGAAATTCTCAGCAAAGAAACTGAAGATAAAAAGAAGACACAAATGGAAATTTCAGAATGGAAAAATAAATTGGTCAAAATGAAAAATTCTGTGGATGGGTTCCACAGCAGAATGGAGGAGCCAGAGGAAAGAACTGATAAGCTTGAGGATAAAACAACAGAAATGACCCAATCTCAACAACAGAGAGAAAATAGACTGAAAAAAAAATGGACAGAACCTTGAAGATTTAACATGTCACTGGAGACCCAGAAGAAAAGGTGGAATGGCTAAAAAAGTACTTGAAGAAATAATGGCTGCGTCTTCCCAAATTTGGAAAAAGACATAAATCAACAGATTCAAAAAGGTGAGCAGACTCAAACATGGTATACAAAAAGAAATCCATGCCAAGACACATATCTAAACCTCTGAAAACTAAAGACAATAGGAAAAATCTTGAAAGCAGTGAAAGAGAAACACCACCTTACCTATAGGGGAAAAACAATTCAAATAACAGCAAATTTCTCTCAGAAACCAGAAAGAAGTGGTGAAGTCCAGAAAGAAGTGGCACAAGTTTGTTCAAGAGCAGAAACAAAAACAAAAACAAAAACAAAAAAACCAACTGTCGACCAGAATTCTATACAGCAAAAATATCCTTCAGAATGAATTCTCCGATGAAATAAAGCTAAGAGAATATGTCACTAGCAGATATAGCCTACAAAGAAAAGAAAGGTTAAAGGAAATTCTCATTCTCTAAACAAAAAGGAAGAACATCAGAAAAAAGAGAAAAAAGACAATGTGAAGAGTAAAAATATAGGTAACTTTATTTCTTTTCCTTCAGGTTTTCTAAGTTATGTTTGGTGGTTGAAGCAAAAATTATAATGCAGGTGTGCTTCTCAGTGTATTTAGAGGAAATATTTAATATGATTATTATAAACTGGGGATGGTAAAGTGACAAAAATGGAGATTACAAAGATTTCTACACTTCACTCAAACTGGTAAATTGTCAACACCAGTAGAATGTGATTAGTTAAGTATGTATAATGTAATACATAGAGGAACCTCTATGCTATACAAAAAAGAGATGTTCAAGACCACTATAGATGAATCAAAATGGAATTCTAAAAAAATGTTCATGTAACCCACTATGAAACAGGAAAAAGAAGACAGAGGAAAAAGAAAAAAGAACAAACAGAAAACAGAAAATAAAATGGTAGACTTAACAGGCCAATAATTGCAATAAATTCCATTAAATGTAAATGGCCTAAATACACCAATTTAAAGACAGAGATTGATGGGTTGGAAAAAAAAAAAAACATGATCCAAGTATATGATAAAACAATGTAAGCAAAATCATTATTTGCCTAGTTTCCTTAAAAGGCAACTGGCGCATGTCCTTTCTTCTTGAGTCTTCCTCCATTCTCTCTCTCAGAAGATGTAGGCGATGGCTGCCATCCAACTTAGATTATTAGGGTGTGGCCACAACATAGAGATGATGGAACTAAAAGCTAGAGCAACCTGGCTCTTGGAGTACTTGTTAGAGCAGAGCTGCTACACCAACTCTGGACTTCTCCATGGATTCTTAGTCCAGAGATGAATAAATCTCTATGTTGTTTAAACCCTGTTACTGTGGGATTTTTCTATTCCTTGCAATTAAACCCAATCCTCACTAATACCAAAGAGTTAAACTTACTGAAAGCTACTATGGGTCTATCACTGCACCAAGGCCTTCAGAGAGATTATTTTAATGAGCTGAAAAGGAAGGAAATACTATTTTCCTCATTTTATAATGGTGAGGAAACTACTGCTCAGGAAGTTAAGTGACTTGCCCAGGGTCACACATCTCATCTGCCCGGTAAAAGCATGAGAAGTCCAACAGTAGGGCCTGACCTGTTAACCTAAACAGTGTACTGTGAAAGCCAGTGAAATACCTTTAAAAAAGAGCCTTGTCTCATTTCCTCTAGTCTGACTGAAAGGTTTCCTTCCACAGCCACACAGGACTTTGATGAGCCCAGAGAAAGCTTTTATTTATCAGACCTTTTTATTGGACATAATCAATCAATTAATCAATTAGCCCCCTCATTCATTCAACATGAATTTATAAAGGGTTCATGGTTACTGGGCCTTGAGATAAGCTAGAAGAATGAATCAGGTGACCTGATCCTGTTCCCACAGAGGTCCCCATTTATAGGCTGGGCACTGAGCTTGTTTACTCTGAAAGTGGGTTTTTCCACATCTTGTTGCTCAGCAACAAGCCCATCATATCAACTGAGCAGACTATGGGGGTTCACTGGTGTCGTCCATTCTCCCAGAAGCCCTGCTGTCCCAACCCTACTCTTTTGAGGCATGTAGGTCAAGTATTCCCTTTCATGCCTCTAACATTGCAACGGGAGTCTCTCATGACTCACCTTGCTGAGAGAAGAAGAAAGCGCAGAAACGTTTCAGAGAGGGTGGCCAAAAAGCTTTGAGATCATGCCAAGCCCCAGCAGCATGGCTTGGTCTTTCCTCTATGTTCCCTGGAATGAAAAGTGGATTTTTCTAGCTTCCCTCCCACTCCCACGTCCCCACCCAGCTCTCGGCTCCTGGCAGTGCCAGCACTCACATCCAGGGATAACAGTCAAATCGCCTCCTTCTCTGACAATAAAATCCAGCAACCATTTGGCATCTCGATGTGCCCCAGTCTCTTGACCCCTGGCTGGGTCCCAGAGGATTTGTGGTCGGCTGCTAATCAGAGCCCTGGCCATAGCCATTTCCCATGACATAGCTGGAATTCTCCCACTGCCTGCCCTCTCGGCGTCAGCTACCCGGCCAGGCTGAAACTATTTGCTCCCCTCCCACCCTGTCCATCACTGCCCCTTCCTTAGGCCGTGCCTCTGCACCAGCCTGCTGGCCAGAATCCTGAGGCCCTCAGTGGGGGAGCTGCAAATCTCTCTCTGCTTTTATTACTGACCCGCAACCCACCTCCTACACTCCTTCAGCCCATAAGGCTTCTTTTAAGCACCCTCCTCCTGAGCAATGATAAACCTTGGTGCCAGAGAAGTTTAAAGAGAAAACAGCTACTCCTTACCAACCCTATTGGTATCAGAAGGGAGGTCAAGCATGTGATTTTCAAGCTGTGGTCATAAAACAGTTTTCTTTTCTTTGTCATTTCTGGTTAATATGCCTATGAACTAGAAAACCAGTCTTTCTGCCCTTTTGGCAGGCCTGTTCTTAGCCTACCTGGGGACAGGAGAGAATGTGTGCCAAACAATGGGCCAGGTACTGTGCACTGTGCAGCACTGAGCATGTGGACTCCGGAGCCAGGCTGCCTGGCTTGTGACCCAGCTCCACAGACTTAGCTAGGTGACCTCGGGCAAGGCACAGAACCTCTCTGGGCCTCAGTCATCTCTCTGAACAATAAAGAAAATAAGCTCATTATAGGTGTTACCTGCATTCATATTTATAAAGGATAGCAAGAGCTGTGAACACATTTAGAAAAGAAATACTACATATGTAGATATGATATTCAGTTCATTTTCACAACAGCTTGATAAGGTTATTAGAGAAACCCTTTAGAGAAAACTCTACTGGGTCTCTCGAAGTTGTAGAAACTCACCTGTGGTCAGACAGTAAGTGGCAGAGCTGGGATTGGAACTTGAGTTATACTTCCCATTATGACAGTGATTCTCAAAGCGAGGTCCCAGACCACCTAGGGACTTGGCAGAAATGTAAATTATCCAGCCCCATCCAGACTTACTGACGCAGGAACTCTGGGGGTGGGTCCAGCGATATTTTAATCAGCCCTTCGGGAGGACATGATGTCCAAAGGTTGAGATGCACTATCACCACCTTCCCCTCACAGCAAAAGGAGAAGCTCCCTTTCTTCCTGTCTCCTGGTAATTGATACAAAGTGGGCACAATACACAACTTTCAAACAACCCACAAAAACACAGGTCTTCTGGGTGCAAAGTGCTGTGCTGGATGCCATGGGGACACAAAGAAATGTGAGCTTCCTGCCTACAGAGAGTATTCGCTGATTATCAAGCCTAGACAAGCATGTACACAAAGTCATCCAACAGCACAGACCACACTAGGAGTCAAAAGCATCAGCGTTCAGAGGTTGGGGGTCCCATTCTCACCAGCTGGGACTTTAATGAAGTCACGTGACCTCAATGTGGTCTGGCTTCTCTCCCCAACTCCTGGGGCTGCTCTAAGGATGAAATGAAATCAGGGTAACCACCTTATATGGTGGCTGGCCCATGGTACAGGTCTTAGTTACTAAATGGCTGGTCCATCATTAAGATTTGTCACCAGATGCTACTACAAGTTTCATGCCAAATCATGATAGAAAGGTAAGGTGAGGGTGGGGGGATGGCACTGAGGGAGGAAGGCTTACAGAGAATGGGGATTTGGACTTGATTTCAATGCAGGGTGCAAACCTCAGCAGATGGACACAAGGGAAAAGAAGAAAATGGTACCATTGATTAGGAAAGAGTGAGTTAAAAGGCATGCCAGGCTAACAGTTAGTAGGCCCATGACAGTCTGACCTGTGTGACTTTCACCTTGAGAATGCTGACTCAAGATCTCAGAGTACCTTAGCCCCGGACACAGGCTCTCCAAGCTGCCCCCTTTTTATTCACCAGGTGTTTAGGAAGAGGGCTGTGGATATTCCTATAGCTATTCATTTTTCTCGGGTTACTCGTTGGAGGAACATTCAAAATATAATTCGTGGGCTGGGAAAAATAATTGAAAAAAATTTAAGTTATGATTGTCTCACATTTATTTCTTCGCTATTCTGGAGGCCTAAAACCTCATCGAAGTAATTAGAGAGATAGCATGAGCTATTAGCTCAGAGCAAGGGCAAAAGATCTGGAAACTTTGGTTTACCTTTGCCCGGGGCAAATCAGGAAATACTAAAGATGTCCAGAAACAGTCTCCAGGACAATGGAAGGAAGTGACACGATCACGCCTGTCCTCTTCCAATCTTATGACTTTCAGGCTAGTTTTCCTGTAAAACTTAGCAAGACAAATTTCTAAGACTTTTGCCCTGTTAGTTCCTTCTGGGCCTGGCAGAAGTGCTGCTTGTTGGCCCAGCAGAGAGCCATTCTGGGGCAGAGGATCGCGTGCAACTGGAAGATCATGGGGGACGGCCAATGGGCCCATCTCACAATGAGCTCTGACAGCACCCAGTGATTTATGTTCTGGAAGGATTTTAGCAAGTCAAGATGTTTTGGCTGCTGCTTTTCCAAGCCAGGGTAAAGTAACCCAAGACATCTCAACATGACCACATATTTGAAAGTCTAGCCTATTGTTTTAGAATTTCCCTTGAAGGCCCTCTAAATACCACCCTCAGACTCCCCACCAAGACCAGTAAATAAATATAAGTCAACGGGAGGGAAAATGTGATCTGAAATATTTCTGGCTAATTCAATTCCCTTGGAGGAAGGTCCCTTCCAAAGGTCCCACTCTAGAAAGCAGTGGGGGGTGGGGGGCTCAGGACCACAGCATCTTTTCCTGAAGAAGAAGCGGAGTCTGTGGTTCTATTTTGCTTTATTGTTTTAGTAAAAATTATCTCTGCGGTTTCAGGGTGTGCTTCCATTCTGGGTGGGATGGTAAAGGGAGTGATTTGTCTGCCACATTACTCAGCCCCAAAGTATATGCCACTGGGGGCAAACTTGGCTTCTGCATTTTCCCATTCTCTCTGGGCTGTTCTCTCCTCCCTTGTGAGTCAGCCTTTTCCTGGGGTGGACCCAGCCAAACCCTCCAGTCCCTGGCTCTGCTGAATAAAGAGCAGTTGTTTGGGTTGGGGGGCAGTGACCGTGCCCCTTCCCGCTGGTATGTGGAGCTATTGTTCTCTGGGCCCAAGGTTGCTTTTAACTTCGACATTCTTACAATCAGGATTAGCAGATCTGTGCCTGTCTCGCTGGGTTGCTTTCCACTTCACTTCAACTGCAAGCCTCCCACAGGTCCTGTCCCCTGGATTCCCATGCATGGCTGGCCATCCTGAGGTGGCACTCCAAGGCTACACACAGCGGCAAAGATAGGGGCAGGCTCACTATGCGAGCCATACGAGACGTTGGGCCACAATTTGCCAGGGTGTCTCCAGCCAGCCACTACGGCTGTGCCTCTCTGAGCCAGCCACAGCCCTAGCCCCACTTGGTTTTCTAACTGCTCAAACAGCAGTGATACATAACTCATGTCCTACTGGACTCAGGGGAGGAGTAAGAGAGGGGACACAAAAGTGTGAAGCAATTGCAGAACACCCGGCTCTGAGAGCAGCTGCTCAGGAAGTGCTAGATCCCTCTGCCCTTTCTAAGGTAGGTGGGCAGTTGGGGGCACCAGCCTTACCTACCCCATGGGGCCGTTGGAAGGAATGAGTGGTGCAGGCTATGCCAAAGTATGACCAAGCTCCAAAGGGCTACATGCATAAGGAAACATTATCACGATCCTTGAATGTATGATGAGTCTTAACTTGTGCCCAGGCCAACCTGAAAGAGAGGTGCCACTGTACACTACCAACAGAATCAGAAGAGGTTTCTGCAGCCTTCCTTTCTGCCTAGCTTGAAAACGACCTTTCAGAAAGCTGGAAGCAGAGGGTACAGCAGCAACTTCAATGATTAATCTGATAAATATAAAAGTAGCTAACATTCAATGAGCGCGTAATATACATCATACACTGTCTTAAGCGCTTTACATTTCTGACGGTCATATTTCATCCACATGACCCCATGCATTCATGCATTCATAGTGTTCTCTCCCCAGACATCCACATAGCTCTTTGTCTCACCTTCTGCAAGTCGCTGCTCAAATGTCACCTTTGTACCGTGGGCTTCTCTGGCTACCTTACCTAACCACCTGCTATCATCCGTGTAACTGTTCTTAGCATGTACCACTCTCTAACGTACAAGTTGTTTTATGTATTAACCTTGTTTACGATGTGCATTTCCTCCTGGAACACGAGCCCCCTGGGGACAGGCATTTTGCTGTATTTCGTTCCCAGCTGTGTCCCTAGCACCTGGAACAGAAGGGTATCTGAGTGTCTAGCTCACCGTGGGTGCTCAACAGACATTTGTCGACTGAATGAAACTGATGAGGTCAGTAATATTAGCATCATTATACCTGTCTTGCAGATGAAGAAACTGAGGCACAGGAAGGTTAAGTAACTCGCCCAAGGTCCCATAGTAAAGAGCAAAGCCAGGATTCAATTCAGAAACCACACGCTATATTCTTTCCCCTTTCTGTCTAAGGTCAGCGTCTGCACTAACACTACCAGTTTTTCTTCTTCCTTCTTCTCCTCTTCTTCTGGGATCACTGCTTTTGTTTCTGGCCTTCTTTTCCATGGAGACCAGTGACCCCCCAAAGGACTCATTCATGCTGAGGTACAGACTCATTTGCTAACACGTGTTCTTAATGAGAAAACTGCTGCCTGGTAAATGATTCACTCAGTGTGTTCACGCTCAGATGCTTCATTTAGCAGCGGACACATCAAGGTACACGATCACGGTAGTATTGTCGGCAGGGCTACGGGGATCTTCTTGAGCAACAGGGAAGCAGCAGAGGTGGCGGAAACACTCTGGGTCCCAGAGCCACTCACGTCAATCTGATTCCTGGTGAGACCTTATTCTAACAGAACTGAGAGATCTTAGTCAAGTCAGTTCACATTTCCTGGCACCCATCTCCTTACTGATAGAGAAACGCCTTCCTGGGTTTTGGTTAGGCTAATCCAGTAAGCACTTAACAGAGGGCTGGGGAATTGGTAGGTGCCCCCCTCCCCTCACCCCCTGCCAATACCACCTTCCCTAATGCTACAGGTCTCATCTTCTCCAGTTTACTTCAGCAATAGAACTGAAAGTGCAGGTAAGAGAAACTCAAGAAAGGTAGAAATGAGGAGAATGATCCTTCCTTTCTAGCAAAGTCCAGGTATGTTCCCATATCACTTGGAGAATCTGGGATATTCTCCAAAGTGACTTTCCAGCTTCCTTCCCCCACCCTTGTGTGAGTAACAATAATGTTGGCCAACATGAAAGGACTGCTTACTGGGTTCCAAGTCCTGTTCTATGTACGTACGTGCATTAACTCATTTCGGGCGCACAGCAATTCTGTGAGCTAGGTACTGTTATTATACCCATTTCACAGCTGACAAAATTGAGACCCTGAGAGATTAAATAATCTGCCTGAGGTAAGGAGCAGGGGATTCAAGCCCAGGTAGGCTGACTTCAGGCCCTGGGCCTTTTGCTCACCCCACCTGCCTCCTCACACCCCCCTTCGCTGATCCTCTGGCAGCACCAACTGCAGATGAGTGATGATGAGGAGGGACAGAGGATGAGTGAACTCTAGAAAGTGCTTTGACTTGGGGGAAGGGGAGCACATAGCTCTTTTGGAGAACTTCCTAACCTCTCCACAGTGAGGGTCTGGATTTTAATGTCCTGTTGAGGTTTCTGGCAATGAAGACAGGCATTAATGAGGGAATTTCCTGTGGGAGCACCTCTTCATCTCTTCAAGCATTTCTCCTGTACCATAGGTCAACAGAACCCAAATCCCTCACATCCTCCTGGGTCATTCATTCTGAGCATGGGTCAGCCCCTTTCTACAACCTCATGGTAATGAAAACAGTTTCTAGAGAGTAGGCTATATGTCTTGCAAAACTGTAATTTAGTGCTTATTTCCAAAATTGTTCACTCAAATCATTTTTAATTAGGTGAAAAATAACTTTAGAAAATAATAAATATTCTGCCATCTTGTTTTCTATTGTTCCAAGACTGCGGAGTCCCAGAGCCCTGGGACTGCTCAGTAATCTGGTAAATTCTTCACCTTGGAGCCTTTTGACGGGGAAAATGTGCTCCGCGGAGTCAGATGGTAAAAATAGCATACATTTACTGAGACAGTGTTAATTAAATGCTGTACACTGTGCTAGAAGCTTTACATGCATCATCTCATTTAATTTGTACAACTGCTCAATGAGGTAGGTGTTAGTATCACTACTTCAAAACAAAATAAAACAAAATTGAATCTCTGGGAAATGAAGTAACTTGGCAAGGACCCCAAAGTGGCGAAGTCAGGATTCAAACCCAGGTCTGTCTGGATTTCATAGTCTTAAACCACTCAGTTACATAGAATCCCTTCAAGCTCTCAACTGTTAGCCATGTCCCTCATGGCTGATGCCTGATCTGCCTGCATCCTTCGGGAGGGACAGCAGGAAATGGTGACAGGAGGCAAACTGCATGGAAGCTCCTTGACCCCTGGGATGTGGCCACTGGTCAGAGACCCTGTAGGGATAGCTCTATGCCTCTCCTCCCTCCACCATGGTATTGGGAATTTTTCTTGTAAGTCATTCATTTAAGACACACCCCAAATCCATGACCCTGGAGCACTGTCTGCCCAGGAAGGGTCTCCTTTTTCAACTCACGTTGAGCTGTTGTAAGGGCTGGCAGCACTCCAGTTGCCTCCAGTTTGTGGGAACTAGCTCCTCACTTGTAAAATGGGGAGCCTGAACCTTCTCAGGGGGAACCGTACCTGGGGAGTGTGCTGCCACTCTGGGTACGGGCTCTGAGGCAATCAGGTGTAATGGATCCCAGGGTGCCTTCCTGAGTTTGGATGGGCCTCAGAATCCTTTTCAATATATTACCCCAGGCGCCATTTATCTAATCACAGTTGGCATTTAAGATGTAATCTATCTGCCATGCCTAAACGAGAAGATCTCAAAGGACCCTTCCAGATTAATATATCATTTTATGGTATGTCTCCACATGAAGTGTATGAAAACACACATTTTTCTATAATAAATAATGGAACCAGCTTTTGATGACATAACTTGGGAAAATAAATTAGCTGGCTTCTCCCAAACCTTTCCATGTAAAAAGGTCCTGAGCCCAGGAACTTCGAGATGTCAAATGAGAGAGAATGGAAGTTTTCATGGTGCAGAAAATTAGAGAGGGGATCCCTGGCAAGGGAAGTCTCTCTTACCACAGAGAATTGCCGCTGGGGTCGGGCAGTAATTAGCGCACCCCAAATCACTTGCCGGCAACAACATAAGTAAGAACTGGAGACAGAGGGGCCTGAACTTTGGAGAGAAGCTGCGTTACCACAAAATCGAGGCCCTGACCCACGGACTCTGAGATGAAGTGAAGTAACTGTCTCAATTAAAAACAGACCTACCCATCCCTCTAAACTCCCTATTTGCAAAGCCTAACCAGGAAGAGGAGCTACAAGGCCTGATCTCGACCATGTGATGCTGCTGGGACTGAGTCCAGTAAGCCACAGAGACTGAGTCCAGCCCTCCTTCTGGGCGGAAGGCCTGTACTGGGGGCAGGCAGCTCAGGCGTGCCTTTCCTAGGACAGAGAATGGTGTATCTAGGTGCAGGACTTCCTGGGGGGATGCCGGGGTGGGCTTCTCTTCGTGCTTCCCTGACGGCACCCAGAGGAGGGGATTTGGTCTTGCTGGACTGGAGGTGACAGAAAATTCAGATACCCACACTTGAAAGGCTTATGCTGCATGCTCCCCCCCACAACTGGCCTTCAGAGTCCCAAGAAGAGCACTGAGGACCTCAACTCCGCTGGGCACCCTACTGTATGAGATAGAGATCATGAGGTTTGCCCTGCCTCCTTCTCAGGAGTGAAATGACTGTGGAAACCATCAAAGAAAGGTCCAGCAGGGTCTGTAACAATTTCCAAATCCAGCAAAGGAAAAGGGAACCCTGCTAGGGACCTGCTCTTCATTTAGGGGAATGAAGAAGCAGCCTGATGGTCATCCCCCTACCCCCCTCAATGATCTCCACCATCACTGCACGGTCAGTGGCCTTGGCTTTGTGGGCCTCAGTTGTCTCTTCCATGCCATGCTGCTAGGGAATGAAGAAGGTCTTATCCCCAAACGTGAAAGACTACAAGGGTTATGAAAATAAATGGACCAGGCCCACGTGGGCAGCGTGCTCCTCAAAAGGGGCTCCCAAGACTTGGCTCTGAGGACTGCTGCCAAATGGGAATCAGGGCCCCTACAGCCGCCAGAGTTCCTGATTTGGGGGGAGGAACAAACAGTCTGGATTTTTATATGAACTCTCTCAATTTTTAAATATAGTCAACTCTTTTTTTTTTTTAAATTATGCAGGCCAAACACAATATATCTGTGGGCAGGATTCCATCTGTGGGATCACCATTTTACAAGCTCTTTAAATGAAAGGGTGGCTACAAGAAGAACAAAGGTAATTTTTCCAAATCTTTGATTTTAGCCAATCAGGCGGCTGAATTAAACAGACAAGTAAATCAACGAGCCTGTGTGTGTAATGGACCCCGGCAGACAAGAAGACCGTCAACCATGCAGGCAGGAGAAAAAGAACCAGAGGGAGTACCCTGTTTAATAACACTGAAGATGAACAGCAGCCTGTTAAAGCAATGAACACAGTATCATCAGAAGTGTGATCAAGGTGGTTCTGGAAATCACAGTGGGCAATTTGGGGAACTCATGTGGGATGAGATTGCCACAAGGTCTTCATTGAATGGGGAGGGTTTGAGGCTTGAGGATGAGATAAAAGCAACTGACATTTACTGAACACCAGGCAGTGTGCTACATGCTTTATAAGGAACACCTCATTTAATGTTTGCAATAATCTTCTTAGAACTCCTACTCTTTTTTAAAGATTTTATTTATTTGTCAGAGGGAGAGAGAGAGGGGCAGGCAGAGGACCCTGGGATCACGACCCCAGCTGAAGGCAGATGCTTAGCTGACTGAGCCACCCAGGTGTCTTAAGAACCACACGGCACCTTCTCTAGACTTGGCTAGGCCTTGGAAGAGAAGGCAGGGCATCCCAGGCAGGAGAAATGAGCATAAGCAAAAGCATGGGTGTAGTAATGGGTCAAAAAAAGGAGTGGGCAGATGGGGAGGGGGAGGTAAGAGTACATGTTGCAGGTTTCCTTTGTGCTGATGTGCTTTGTGCAAGTGTCTCACACCAAGATTCCAGAGGTGACAGTAGCCCTGAGATGGTGTGGTACTCCCTTGATCTAACGCCTCAAGAGAGAGAAAAAGTATCTGAGAGCAATTCAGTACTTCCTCTGGGAGCACCACGGTGATCAATCCACGTTGGTGATTCTGAGGCCCCATTTAATTGCTGTTCTCCCCACAGGACGTACATGGATCAGACTGCAGTCCCAAGGGACAGGGTGGCAGGGCAGGAAAGGTCCTCAGGCTGGAATGCAGCCCACCCTGTGAATGCCTAAATATTCTCTGCTTTGGGGGTAGCTGCTGAGTGTTTGCAAGCATCCATCTCCTAGGATTCAGCTGGGAAGAATTCACTCCACCTCTGGAGGGGTAACTGGTGGGGCTGGGGTGAGAATATTGGATTCAAGCAGGGATCTGGGTTCCCACAACCCTCTCTGGAATGCCTGAGTAGTTGACAGCTACTCTCTGCCCTTAAAGCCAGAGGAATTCCGCAAAGATAGAGTCAAAGAGGAAATGTTGGGGAGGGTGGGCCTGGAGAGGGAGAGGACCAGCAACTTGAGACAAATGGCATGGAGGGAAAATGACACCTTTCTTCCAGCAAATCAGGGGAAGCTTTGAGAAAGAGGTGGGGTGTTATGAAAGCCTCTGAAATGCTTCCGGGCGTCAGTGGAGGGAAGTGCCTGGAGGGGGACCTTGGCCCTGTATCAGAAACAACAATGAGAAGGCTCTTGAAGGCCAAACTGAGATGGCAATTAAATGGCACCTCAGAATCACCAGCCAGGATTGATCACTGTGGTGCTCCAGAGGAAATACTGAATTGCCCTCAGTACTTTTTTCAGGCTCTCTTTATGGCTCTTTCACCTAGGGATTAACCTAATTTTCAAAAGTGCTAACCTCATATTTTCTTAATACCAGTACTATAAATCTCAAGTCCCACCCAATGCACCATGAACACAGATTCCACAGTCAGAAAATGTTTGGGAACTAGTCGCATGCTTGTTTGCACCTCCTGGAAATTCACAATGCATCTTAACAAAGTAAAGGCGTGAAGAAGTCTTGCAATCAGGAAGCCTTCCATATTTCCTTTAGAACATTTCCCAAACTTATCTGACCAGGAGGCTTTTTTTTTTCTTTTTTCTGAACATCTATGAAGACAGAACACATTTGGGAAATGAGTATCTAGACATTTAAGGCTGATGTTCATATCCTTCACCTCGAATACCTCTGAGGTAATGAGTTCTACGAAATCAACGTTGGCTCTGTGGCACTACTGCCCCTTTGTTATGAACTGAATGTGTCCCACCAAACTCAGATGGTAAAGTCTTAATCTCCAATGTGATAGTATTTGGAGGTGAGGCCTTTGGGAGGTAACTAGGTTTAGATGAGGTTATGAAGGTAGGGTCTTCATGTTGGGATTAGTGCCTTTGTAAGAAGAAACCAGAGAGTTCTCTCTCCCTCCCTCCCCCAACCCCTTCAATATAGGGATACCACAAGAAGACGGCCATCTGTAAGCCAGGAAAAGAATTCTCACCCAAACCCAACTATGCTGGTACATTGATCTCAGACTTCCAGTCTCCCGAACTTGTGAGAAATAAATGCCTGTTGTTGGAGCCACCCAGTGTATTTTGTTATAGCAGCCTGAGCTAAGACACCACTCACTCAGTTTTTCCATTAAAAATATTTTAGCACTCTTCTAAACTCTGCTAATAAAAATAAAAACACAATTTCCTACTCACAAGTAGTTTTTATTCTGGTAGAAAGGCAGGTAAAGCATCAGTCTCAAGAGTGGGTATGGTTGATGCTCAGATAAATAGTTCACCCAGGAGGCTAGGGCCAGAGGAAGTCTTTCTAACACATAAAACCAGTGTCATCAGGGAGGACTTCCTGGAGGACAGATGAGGGCTGAGTTTTAAAGAGTGACATTTAATTAAACAATAGGATGTGAGAAGAGCCTTGTAGGTTATCAATAAGAAGGCATAAAGATCCAGAAAAAAATAAAAACTGGTGAATCTCTGAACTGCAAAAGACAGTTTTGAAATGACAGGATTAAAAGAAGTGAGGAAGGACATGACAGGAATGAAAGCTGGAGAGGGAGGCAAAGGAGCGATCTAGACTTCCATCAAGTCTCCTCTATTCTCGTAAAGTCCTGTCAAGCTTCAAGGATGCTTCCTCTTAGCTCTGGAAACAAGAGGCATCAGTGTCCCAAGTTTGCACCCCTCCTTCCTGTGATTTCCCCAACTTTATAGATTCAATGTTTACTGCTCCTCCAGCAGCCTTGATGCCTCCTCAATCCCATTAAGTGTGCTTTTTTTTTTTTTTAAACTCCCATGGGTGAGTCCTGGGAAGAGCTACAGATGTGTTTTCCCTATTTTATGGAGGACCAGGAAGAAAAATGGCAAGGCACTCTAGACATGGCTGTTGGCTTGAAGAGGTGTAGTGTTCTGGATATAAGGTGACTGTGACCTTTGGCATCATAGTCAGAGCTCCACTTGGTTGAAGCATGTTTGCTGTCAGCTCTGTATGCCTAGAACCCATCCGGTTTCCTTCCAGCAATAGCAGGTGGGCATGTGTTCCAGACTGGGTTGATAATAGGCCCAGGCTCTGGCCACAGGGACTGGTCCCGACACCAAAGCTGTAAGGGTATGGTGCCAGCCTGCCGGGGCTTCATCTCAGGGTGACACCTGAGGGAATGTTCCTCCCAGGTAGAGAGATGCAGAGATGAGATTCAGAGAGTCACAAAGACCCAGTGGGCTCGAAGCCTAGGACTTTGTGAGCTATCACATCAATCCTATCTTGTGCCTTTGTGTTGTCATTGCTGATGCTTGTTTGTTTTTCCTTATTCTATTTTGTTCAGTTTTCTGCCAGTGGTAATCTTGAGAGTCCTAAAAAGCCCAGTCCTTCTAAGCTGGAAATGGTCAGACCTCAAGAAACTATACACAGACCCTGGAATGATTCATAGAAATTCTTTGGAGACAGCTGGGATGTAATGAGAAAGGTGGAGGGCACGAAGAGAGTACCCCTCCTTCTCAGAGTGAAGGCATCACCTGATGTGTAGTGTATAACGAGGTCCGGAGTTGGGAAGGCATGGGTTCTGGTCTTGTTTCCATCTCTCCGTAACTCTGAGACCATACATTCTTTAAACTTCTTCCCTTGATGTCAAATGGATGTAAGACTAATACCCACCTCACAGGGTTGGAAGGGAAAATGCCAGAGAAAGAACTTGGAGCAGCACACAGTTCAACACAAAACGATGTTAACTCTCCTGTGTGTGAGGTTGTTCTATTGTAGGCCAACTCATCAGTATATCACAAACCTTGCCGGTTCCGGGGGAGGAGATGACTGAACCAAGAGCCTTTGCAGCTTGATCAAAAGACAATTGACAGCCAGTCCTCACCTGTCCCATCTGCATACTTGCAAAATTCTCTTTGCTTTCTATCTCCCAGAGCAGAAGCTCAGCAAAGATGAATGAATTATAAAAATGTCTTCCTTTAAAATGCAACTTCCCTTGACAGGCATGTGGTACAAACACCTTTTGCTCCATTCATGTCTGGTGAGATGTTCTATCCCTCTGCCATGGTCCATAAATGCCTATCCATTTATACATGAATAAATATACGTCCATCTCAGGTGGAAAACGCCTTCAAGGGAGAGGCTGGGTCTGTGTATCTCACTCCCTGCAGAGCTCAGCAGAGTGTTATGGAAAAGCTTGGATTGGTGTTTTATCAGGCACAGGAAGAGGGAAAAAATGGAGAGGGGGCCTGTTGAGCTCTTACTATGAGTCAGACAATAGGTTTAGGCTGAAAATATACCATCATCTTTGATTATCTCCACAACCCCGGCTGTTGTATGCATTCAAACATTGGATACTGAGGCTCAGAAAAGCAAAATTATGTAGCCACATGGCAAAGCTACTTCATGGTTTTCCCACCTCCCAGTGGAACGACTGGGGTGTCCGGCAGATTCGGTTCTCAGCTCCACCATTTACGCATTAGCTTGAGCAATTTTTTTTACCATCTCTGAGCTTCATTTCCTCTTCAATAAAATGGAGCAGTTATACTCACTTCACAGGATGGTCATGAAGATTAAATGAGGTCATGAAGATTATGGGGTTTAGAACAACGGCTGGCGCTTTGTAAGCATTGAACAAATCGTAGCTACTTTTACATGGTTGTGTTATTTACCATTATTTCCACTGTGCCCTCTTGTCTTCCTAGGTTCAGAGCCCAAAGGCTATTTAGCAAGAGGTGCTTCTGGTCCTGTTTTCAACCAGAGATGTCCACAGCTGCAGCAGGCACAGTGCTGATGCCTGCAGGCCTGTGCACATACCACCTTTCTCACACCCACTGCACAAGTTCAGGGCACCTGAGCCTGGCTCCAGGCTGCCCGAAAGCCTAGAGAACTGCTTCCCGCGGGTGCGAGCGCGAAGGCTAGCTTTCAGCCCTGGCTGCAACACAGCTGGTGGCATCCATCGCCCCCATAAGGAGGCCATATGGACCAGGCTCTTTCTCCAGCAATGGGCACTGCACAGCCAACACAGGCCATGAAATGAGCTTTTATCACACAGGCCTTTTCTTGTTCGTTTTCTACTGCTGCCTGACAAACAACTGTTGTGCTTCCCAGCATGACAAAGTAGGGTTTGCTCTACCATCTACCCCACAGCAAGGGTGGACTGAAGAAAGCAAGGCCCCCTCACTTCTCCTCTGGCTTTTGTGTTTCTTGTGACTTGGCTGCTCACATGACCCCTTTCAGCAGCCCTGCTGCAGAAAGAGGGAAAGCCTAGATACACACTCTTCCACTGCTGAGGCCTCTCTCCTTTATCTTGGGAAGCAGTGAGGTTGAGCTAAAAGGAGACAAAACCGGGAGTCAGGGAAGGTATGAATCCTGGTTCTGCAATTTCCTCAACTGAAAGACACTGGGCAAAACACTTGTCCTTTTGGACTCTCAGTTTTCTCTTCTGTCAAATGGGCTCATAATCCCTATTAAACCACACAATTGTTGAGAGAAGGCAATGAATGGTTTCAGAAGCCCTACAGAGCAAGATAACCATTCTAGTTCCCTTCAAATTTCCTTGCCATGGGATTGAATTTGTCTGAAGGAAAGTTAACGGAGTCATCCAAATTAATCTCTCTATCTCCGTATAAAATATTTGAAGGTTCTTCTGGTAGAACAAGGATCAGCAAACTTGTTCTGTAAAGATCCATATTATAAATATTTTGGCTTTGGGGGCCATATGATCTCTGCCACAACTATGCGACCCTGCCGCTGTAGCACAGACAGGGTCACAGATAAATGAGTGGGTGTGGCTAGGTTCCAATAAAACTTTATTTACTACAGCAGGTGGCGGTGGGCTGGACAGGCTGGAAGCCTGTAGACTGCCCACTCCAGCCTTAGATGTTTAGAGCGTTTGGAGGTGAGGAAGAGCATCCCCTTGCCAAGCAAATCAGAGGGCCAATATCTTCTTTCTGCCAACGTCCCTTCGGAAACCCACCCATCAGAAAGGCAGAACCCATGCCAGCTGCCGAAATTCTCTCTCTGCCTTTGAGAAACTGGAAGTTTAGATTTATGCACATGGCAATTTGTTTCACATAATTCTGTCAGTAATTACACCGACTTCCACTAGCAGCCATTAGGTAAATGATTTGGCCCTTTCCCCTGAGTAATATTTTCCCCCACTGAAATAAATGGAGGGTGCACTTCTCTCCTATAAGTGAAGCATATTATTTGCCTCATCACACAAGGCAAATGCGGTAGCTCCAAGCTATTAGTCTATCACTGCAGTGATCAGACGGCCAGGAGCCAGAAGTAATTTACAACAGGGAAGTAAACAGGGCCCCAGATAAATAAATAAGAGGCCTGGGCTGGTCTGGGGCCTGAAAAGATTAAGTAATGAGACTATCTAGTGAGAGATTTAGTGCTAAGTGAGCTAGGACCAGAGCAGCCTCCCATGGAGGAATCAAATTATATCACTGGAAAGAGATATTATTGAAGTCCCTCATGCTGAGCTGGGAAATCAGCACTTCTTGGGAGGGGAGGGCTGCCATCATTAGCATAGCAATTTGGGACTCCACACTGAAGTCTGGCTAATTAGCTACAGGTAAATGGGTTATTTATGACAGGTAAGCAGGGTACAGGGCCCCTGCCCACTAGGAAAACCTGGTGAGTTTCTCAGTGTCTGCTGGGTTATAAGTAACAGGCTAGGGTCTTTTTTCTTTTCTTTTTTTAAAATATTTATGTTATGAATTTTTTAAATTTTTTTTATTATATTATGTTAGTCACCATACAGTACATTCCTGGTTTCTGATGTAAAGTTCGATGATTCGTTAGTTGCGTATAACACCCAGTGCACCATGCAATAGTGCCTTTTTTCTTAAATGCACAGGCTCCTTATAAAGAATGTGTCCTTAGAGAGGTAACTCACTAGGATGGGAAAGAAAATCCTGTTCAGGCTGATACCAAGCTGACCTTAGCTTTTTAATTTCTGAAATTCCTAGGGGGTGGAAATTCAAATATCCCAGGGCTTGTCCCTGGGAGTAGTCTCCACCACCCTACTTCAAGAAGACTTGCTCCTCTCTTCCTTTTGTTAGTACCGCCATTCTTCTAACACCAGGCTGAAAGCCCCCGGGAGTCAGCCTCCACTCATTCCTTTTGATTACCTATTTTGTTGATTCTTTCCTTGGAATGGATCTCATGAGGGGTTTGACCTTTCAATTCCCTTCCTCACATATGTCATGATATAACTACCAGGGGGCAGTCATAATGCTTCCATAGAACTTCCAACAACACTATCATAGATAAGAATCAGTCATCCTTGCTTCTCCAGCAAATCTATTACCAGTATTAGATCTTTCAAAGGAATATCCTTTAAGATAACTGCTACCCCAGCCAGCCTGACCCCTCAAGCATCAATACTTGATCCCTCATAAGCCAATGATCCTCCTTCCATGGTTTCTCGTCCCTGTCACTTAATGAAAAATCATGGCCAAGGTAAGAATGAATCTTTGGGCTGTTCCCTCAGTACCAGACCAAGCATCTGAGGGCTGAGATTTGTGAGTTCTCTACTGCTCTGTGCCTCAGGTTCTCCAGCTGTAAAATGAGTGCACTGGTCTAGAAGTCCCAGAAGGTGCCATTTGGTGTTGGTAATCCATGAAGATGATGCTTCTTTCTTTCTGAGGGGTTACTGTACAGACAAGAGCTCACACAGAGCTTGGCACAGAAGGAAGAGGCACATGTATGATCAAAAATTGTTACATTTGCCATGGAAGGAATGAGAAAAAGATAAAAACAAACCTGAAATACATTCCCCCCCAAATATTCAAATATTTCTATTCTCCTGCTTTCCTTTCCTTTGTCCTCCACTGAGTCTTTATCTTTACCACCTCTGCCCCACATTTACTTTTTGCTGGTGGTGGTCTTCCTTTATCCCTCTCTTCCTTATTCCAGGTTTTCTTCCTTTCGTTACATCCTATCTTTCCTTTTTTCCCCATTCATCAAATAAGGATGCCCTCCTCTTTTCACCATGATGTGGAATTGAAAGTGGTGACTAGGTCAAGCTGTTCAGAACAGCAGGATCCCTCACGATCACGGAAGCACTACAGAGAGTCTGGAAGGCCTGCATTCCACAGCGTGGCACAGATGGTGGGCCCATTACTGAAGGCTGGTATGAGTACAGAAGGGAGAAGTGGTGGATAGGGGCAGGAGGCAGGACAGGGGTGAAGAAGAATAAACAGTAGGTTGGTGTTGCAGCTACAACACCAGCCAGAGACTTGGACAGAGTTATTTTGGAAAACGTTAATAATTTGATGTTCCAGTATGGCTCCGGTTCAACTGATTTAGAAGATAGGGTTCACTTCAGGTTTGGACTAATTTACCAGATGTCTTTTGAAAAATCTCTGGTTTAGATCTCAGATCAAGAGAAGAATAATTTGGAGGTTTAGGTCAGTGTTCAGTAAATTAGTGTAATCTATTCTTTTTTTTTCCCCCAGACTGAGGTTTGGTTTTTGTTTGATTCCCCACTAGTCTTCTTTTTCCTTCTTTGTAAAGCCTTCACTGAGCTGAGGCTCCCAATAGCTACACAATCACTTTCAATGCCCATTAGAAGTAAAAAAATCAATGAGGCTGGGAGATGAAACAAACACAGTTTATCTTTTCATTTCATTGTATCACAGAATATTATTCTCAGGTCTTTGAAATAAGCTTAAGAAAATAACACTCCTTCTCCAGCTCTCGGTCTCAGGCACTGGCTCACACCTGCCAGCAGAGGATCTTGAATGGGCTGTTTCTTTCTTTGGTGGGAGAATGGAATCCTACTCTACTGGCTCTTGAAGTCAGTTCACCTCCATGCTGCATGGCCCACCTGTGTGTGGATGGGCTCATCCCACGCAGGCCCTCTCAAAACTCCAGGGCAGGATCCTTCTACTTTTTCAACCCAAGTAATTTTTCTTGCAAAAAGTGAAATAGAGACCAGAAATGGAGGAAGGAAATGTGGTGTGTTTGTTTCATCCTCACTTTTGTGTGTATCCTCGATGAGTGTGTGTATGAATGTATCTATATGCATATAAGTGCATATATGCTATTAAATAGTGACTTGGGGATTTTTCAGGGCAATGATTTGGAACAGAAGGTGCCTTTCACTATATATTGAGAAAAAAGGCAGATTTTAGAGAGACCAAATTCCTTCTTTCAGTCACTCATTTACCTAATATTTATTGAATGCCCACGGCATGCTAGATAAAATATTAGGCAATTACGGAGTCAACAGGACAGACAAAATCCCTGTTCTCAAGAAGCTTACATTCTAATGGGGGAATGGGAGAGCAGAATACAAACAACTAAACAAATAAATGAGCAAAAGAATTTCAGGGAGTAGTAAGTGCCATGAAGGAAAGAAAATATGGTAATATTACAGACAATGGCCAGCAAGGAAAAAACAGCATTATAGGAAAGATTATTAAAAAAAAAAAAGGCCCTCTGAGGAAGTCATGTTTGAACCAGGATCCACGTTTCAAGAAGGGCCTACCCAGGCCAACATCTGGAGTCAGAATGTCCAGGCAGAAGTAATAGCAAGGCCTGGTTGAGCTGAGAAAGTTGTGGGAGTGTTGGAGCAATAGAAGGAAGGCCTGTAAGGCTGCTGTGGTAGAATTAGAGAGAGTGGCCTCGGGTGGCACAACGAAGAGTGACAGAGGCTAGTTTGTGTAAGGTAGGAGCTGGGGTTTTTTCTTAGAACAACAGGAAGTTACTGGAAGATTTAACGGTGAATGAGGATATCTGATTTATCTCAAAATGATCCTGGCATCTGTTGGATATGGATCTTGGATGACGAAGGAACATGAGTAGGAACAGGAAGACTTAGTGAGGAGGTCCTTGAGGTCATCTAATCAAGAAAGGATGATGGCTTGTATAAAGGTGACAGCAGCAGAGATGGAAGGTGGTGGACAAACTGGTAAAGACAGAGCTGACAAATTCTACTCAATCTCCTCACCCTCCTGGCAATGATTCTACGCTTGGGGAGAAGCTTGTGTATAGAGTACTTTCTGGGCAACCCGTCTTCCCCTGCTTTTCTGGCCTCATTTGGCCTAATGATCTCCCATCTTTCACTCTCATTTAAATAAAGGAAGTGCCATGCACAGGAGAACAGGATCTGCAGAGAACGCCATTAGTGATGGAAGCCATAACAATTATTCCCTAAGATAATTTTGTTCCAATGGCTGAGCCCTTGGGAACTGGTGGTTGACAATGCTCTGCTCTGTGTTGTAAAATGGAATCAAAGTCCCAGAAGGTCTCGGGTAGAAGCCTGACCATGCACATCACTTCCAGGGAAGAAAGAAGCTCTCTCTGGAGACTAGAAAATATTTACACTAATAATTTAGTGTCTCTGACACAGATCTGCCACTAACCATCTTTATGCACCCAAAACACCAATTATGAGCCAAGGAGACAAAGTGTCTTCCCCCTCCACCATTGCTGCTGCCTTTCTGACCCCTGATATCTTCTCACAGTGTTGCTCAATAATTTGAGCTAATTTAAAAGTCAGTATCTTGTGCTAAAGTGAAATTATATCTGTGCTTAGATTCAGCAGCCTGGAAGGGATCTTCATTTATCTGTCTGGGATTCTTCTATAGAGAGAAGGTTTTATGTGTACGTGTGGGTGGAATGTTATGTGTATGTGGCATGTGCTTTTGGAAAAAGGAAGGGCAGATTAGGAAATGTGGAGACACAGGAAGGAGATGATTAAGGCCATGATATTAATAAAATTAATGATCCAGCATTTCTTTCTATACCACTATCAGCAATTTCCATTAAAAATATATTTTTTAAAATTATTGAAGTCAGGTCTCTCTGAGCATCTTGATATGCAGCTTAGGATCTCATAAATCTCAAATTAAATGAAATTGAGATGGAGGGGATTATTCCTCAGTTACCCTTTAACCCTCTTAGAAATGCAGTTTTTTCCCTTAGAGTGTTTGACCTCCAAAAGTCAGGATGCTTTCTTCACTAGGAGAAATGTTGGCATGATTCTACGTGTATTTTGATCAAAAGCTGACTCATTGATGAGAAATTCTAGTCCAGAGCCCTAGACACACCAATGAGAGGCCAAACCATCAGTTTAATAGCTAAATACTCCATTCAGCCAACCATGGGAAGTTCTTAGCTATACAACAGGCAACGCCAATCAAGATGAGGACAGACTTCCAAACAGCCTTCATCACCATAAGCAGAGTGGGGAGAATTAGAGAAGGAATCATGGGAAGAAAGAAACATCATGAATAAAATAATAAAATGTTTTTCTAAACCATGGACCAAAAACTCTGGTCTAGCACATCACATTCAGGCAAGGAGCATAAAATTTACATAAACTTCTCCATTTCTTTTATTTTTTTAAACTTAAAACATATTTATTTACTATTTTTTTATTGAGGTGCAACTGACACATAAAACTATACTAGTTTCAGGTGTACAACATAATGATTTGATATTTATACATAATGCAAAATGATCACCATAGTGAGTCTAGCTTCTTCTCATATAAATTTATACAATCTGCAATACAATATTGTTGACTATAGTCACCATGTTATACCTTACATCCCCATGACTTATTTATTTTATGACTGGAACACTGTACCTCTGGATCCCCTTTTCCCTTTTCACCCAACCCCAATCCTCCCTTCCCTCTGACAACCACCAATATGTCTTTAGCTTCTACATGTTGGTTTTTTTTGTTGTTGTTCATTTATTTTGCTTTTTATATTACACACATAAGTGAGATCATAATGGTAGTTGTCTCTGTCTGACTTATTTCACTAGGCATAATACCCTCAAGGTCCATCCATGTTGTCATAAATGGCAAGATTCCATTCTTTTTTAGTGATTGAGTAGTATTCCAGTGTATCTAAACACCACATTTTCTTTATCCATTCATCCATCAATGGACAATTTGATTGTTTCCATAGCTCAGCTACTGTGACTAATGCTGCAAAGAACATAGGGGTGCATATGTTTTCAAACTACTGTTGTGTTTTTTTCAATAAATACCCAGAAGTGGAATTGCTAGATCATATGTTAGTTCTATTTTTATTTTTTTGAGGAACCTCCATACTGTTTTCCATAGTGGCTGCATCAATTTACATCCCCACCAACAGTGCATGAGGCTTCCTTTTTCTCCACATCCTCGCCAACATTTGCTATTTCTTATCTTTATGATAATGGCCATTCTCACATTATGAGTTGATATCTCATTATGTTTTCTTAATTTTTATTTTTTATTTAAATTCAATTTAGTTAACATATAGTGTACTATTAGTTTTAGGGGTAAAATTTAGTGATTCATCAGTTGCATATAACACCCAGTACTCATTACATCAAGTACGCTCCTTAATGCTTATCACCCAATTATCCCTTCCCCCCACTCACCTCCCCTCCAGAAACCCTCAGTTTGTTCTTTATAGTTAAGAGTCTCTTATGGCTTGCCTTCCTCTCTGTTTTTATCTTATTTTATTTTTCCTTTCCTTTCCCTATGTTCATTTGCTTTGTTTCTTAAATTCACATATGAGTGAAATTATATGGTATTTGTCTTTCTCTGATTGATTAATTCGCTTTGATTAATACTCTCTAGTTCATCCACATCATTGCAAATGGCAAGATTTCATTATTTTTGAAGGCTGAGTAACATTCCATTGTGTATTTATACCGCATCTTCTTTATGCATTCATCTATTGATGGACATCTGGGCTCTTTCCATGTTTTAGTTATTGTGGACATTGCTGCTATAAACATTGGGGTACATTGTTGCTTTTCTCTGCATTTCCCTGGTGATTAGTGATATTGAACATCTTTCTATGTACCTGTTGGCCATCTGTATGTCTTCTTGAAAAAAAGTCTATTCAGATCCTCTGCCCATTTTTTAACAGACTGTTTTTTGTTATTGAGTTGTATGACTTTTTTAAAATATATTTTAGATATTAACCCATTATCAGATATAAGATATGCAATATTTTCACCCATTTAGATTGTTTTTTTTAAATTTGTTGATAGTTTTCTTTACTGTGAAGAAGGTTTTTAGTTTGATGTAGCCCCATTTGCTTATTTTTGCTTTCACTGTCATTATTACCCTTGGAGTCAAATTCAAAAACATATCTCTAAGAGTGGTGTCAAGAAGCTTACCACCTATGTTTTCTTCTAGGAATATTATGGTATCTGGTCTTATATTTAAGTCTTTAATCCATTGTGAATTAATTTTTGTATTTGGTATAAGATAGTGGTCCAGTTTCATTCTTTTGCATATGGCTCTTCAATTTCCCCAGTACCATTTATTGAAGACACTGTCCTTTCTCCATTGTATATATCCTTGCCTCCTTTGTCATGAACTAATTGACCATATACGAAAGGGTTTCTGGGCTCTCTATTTTGTTTCATTGGTCTATGTGTCTGTTTTTGTGCCAATACCATACAGTTCTCATTACTATAACTTTGTAATACAGTTTGAAATCAGGGCACACAGGAATGCCTCCAGCTTTGTTCTTCTTCCTCAAGATTGCTTCGGCTATTCAGCATATTTTGTGGTTCCATACAAATTTTAGGATTGTTTTTTCTATTTCTGTGAAAAATGCCAATGGGATTTTGATAAGGATAGCACTGAAACTGTAAATTGCTTTGGGTGATATGGACATTTTAACAATGTTAATTTTTCCACTCCATAAGCATGGAATATCTTTCCATTTGTGTTCTCAATTTCTTTCATCAATGTCTTGTAGTTTTCAGTGTACAAGTCTTTTACCTCCTTGGTTAAATTTATTCCTTTTTATTCCTATTTTATTCTTTTTACTTTTTTTTTTAAAGATTTTATTTATTTGTTTGTCAGAGAGAGAGAGAGAGCACAAGTAGGGGGAGTGGCAGGCAGAGCAGGCAGAGGGAGAAGCAGGCTCCCCACTGAGCAAGAAGCCCAAAGCAGAACTCAATCCCAGGATCATAACCTGAACCAAAGGCAGACAGTTAACCGACTGAACCACCCAGGTGTCCCAATTTTATTCTTTTTAATGCAATTGTAAACGGGACTGTTTTCTTAATTTCTCTTTCTGATGGTTTGTTGTTAGTGTATAAAAAGCAACAAATTTTTGTATATTGACTTTGTATCCTGCAACTTTACTGATTTTATTAGTTCTAACAATTTTTGGTGAGTCTTTAGGGTTTTCTATATATAATATCATGTGATACACAAATAATAATATTTTTACTTCTTCCTTTCTGTTTCAATGACTCTTATTTCTTTTCCTTCCTAATTGCTCTGGCTAGGACTTTCAAAACTACATTGAACAAAAGTGGCAAGAGCAGGTTTCCTTGTTTTATTCTTGATTGTTTAGGTTTTCACCACTGGGTATGGTGTTAGCTGTGGGCTTGTCATAAACGCCCTTTATTATGTTGAGGTGCATTGCCTATATACCTGCTTTGTTGAGAGTTCTTATTATAAATGGATGTTGCATTTTGTCAAATGTTTTTTCCACATCTATTGAGATGATCATATGATTTTATCCTTCATTTTGTTGATGTGGTATATCACATTAATCAACCTGTGGATGTTAACCATCCTTGCATCCTTGGAACAAATCTCACTTGATCATGGTATATGATCCTGTCACTATATTCCTGAATTTCGTTTGCTAATATTTTGCTGAGGATTTTTGCATCTATGTCTATCAGGGATATTGTCCTATAGTTTTCCTTTTTTTGTGGTTTCCTTATCTGGTCTTGGTATCAGGGTAATGCTGTCTTTATCTAATGAGTCTGAAAGTATTCCCTCCTCTTCAGTTTTTTGGAGGAATTTGAGAAGGAGAGGTATAAAATATTTGTATGGTAGAATTTACCAGTAAAGCCTCCTGGTCCTAGACATTCATTTGTTGGGAGGTTTTTGATTACTGATTCAATCTCCTTACTAGCCATCAGTCTACTCAGATCTTCTTTCTTCATGATTTGATCTTGAAGTATTGTATGTGTCTAGGAATTTATCCATTTCCTTTAGGTTGTTTAATTTGTTGGCATATAATTATTCATAGTTAGATTGCTTATTTGAAATTTTTCTTTTTTCTTAAGGTTGGCCTGTTTACTATGAACCTCCCTCATAGAACTGCTCTTGGCCGTGTCTCACAGATTTTGGTATGTTGCATTCTCATTTTCATTTGGGACCCACTATATGTGAACGTTGATCCACTTGATGTTGTGCCATAGGTGCCTTAATCTATCTTCGCTTTTTAAAATTCCTTTTTCTTTTTGCTCCTGTGGTTAAGTTCCACTACCCTGTCTTCCAGGGAAACTGATTTGTTCTTTTGCTTCATTTGGTCTGCTGTTGAACCTCTCAGTTTATTTTTTAGTTCAGTTATTATATTCTTCAACTCTATGACTTTGGCTTGGTACTTTCTTCTATTTTCTATCTCTTCCTTAAAATTATCCCAGTGTTCATCTATTCTTGTTCTGAGATTGTTGAGTATCTTTTTCTTCTCTTCTCTTTTTTTCTCCTCTCTCTCTCTCTCTCATCTGTATGACCATACTTTGAACTCTTTATCAGGTAAATTACTTCTCTCCATTTCATTAAGAATTTTTCCTAGGGTTTTATCTTGTTCTTTCACATGGAACATATTCCTCTGTTTCCTTGTTTTGCTTGACTCTCTGTGTTTGTTCCTGTGTATTAGGCAAAGCAGCTACCTCTCCTAGTTTTGAAGGAGTGTTCACAGGAAGCCTGGTGGGGGAGGGGTGTGTGTTTCAGTCTGATGTCTGTGTAGTGCCCTGGGTGTGACAGCCTTCTAAGAACTGACTCTGATTATCTCAGTTTTGTGGGGCCTAGAAATGAAAGTAAACCTGCCATCAGATCCAGGCATTCAAGGCGCATTCCCTGGGTGGAATGTGCATATCTGCCAGCTTTGAGGCCATAGGAGAGTGCCAGGCTGGAATGAGCCTGCCAAGTGAGTTTTGCAGGGTGGAGGCATGGGGGAGCATTGGGCCAGGGCAAGCGGGCCCACTAGGTTTTGCAGGGCCAGGCCGTGGGGGCATGTGGGGCTGAGATGAGCCCACTTACCAGGTTTGGCAGGGCTGCAGGAGAGCACAGGGATGGGACAAGCAGCACAAGCAAGGTAGAGGGAAAATGCAAAAATGGTGCCTGCCTGTACCTCTGTCCCTACAGAGAGTTCCAACAGACACCTGCTCCTCTGACAGGCCCTTTAAGCTTAGCCAATGAATCTCCTTCATATATAGTCTGGGCTCCTTTCAGCTTGCTGCTTTTGAGTTGGGTCCTGGGGTGAGTGAATCTGAGTGTGAGCCCTTTATGAGTGGAGTCTCAGTCTCCTAGAGCCATTTAGGTCTCCTGGTTATAAGCCCCATTAGTTTTTAAGGCCAGATATTCTGTAGGCTCATTTCTTCGGTGCAGGTCCCAATGACTGGGATACCTAATATGGGGTTTGAACCCCTTGCTCCTTAGAGATACACTCCCTGTTTGTGGGATCCCTCTCACTATTGGATTGTCCCTCACTAGAGGTGGGGGTTTTGACAAGACCACATCTCTGCCTCTCCTAATCATTCTGGTGTGGCCTTTTTATCCTTTGTTGTGGACGAGATGTTCAGCTCGTTTTCAGGTCTTTTTCATAGAGAATTGTTCTGTATGTAGCTATAGTTTTGGCATGCCCATGGGAAGAGGTGAGTGTAGGGCCTTCCTATGCTGCCATCTTGAGCTGCCCCCTCAAACCTCTCCATTTCTATTTGGTTAGGCAGCACTGCGTTAGTATAGTTCTGCTGTTGTTAATACTGTGTGGACACTTTCATCACAATCTTCAATCTCCAGGACTTTGTAAATGCACTACAAACCTAACAAATGAAAATTAATGTTCAACATATAGGATATTGAGCCCACAGGAAAGAAAGAAGAAAGTCAAAGTTATAGAATTTTTTTTTGATAATTTAAAATTATGCTATAATTTGGGACATCAAATTAAAACACTATTTGTCCCCTGGAAAGATTCCAAAGTGTTGGTTGAAAATGAGAGATGATTAGGCTCTTTAGAAATGTTTCTGTTGATGCTGAATGTGGTTCAAGAACAAATAATTCAAGATTATTAGATGTGGGTACATTTGCATCATTCAGGCAATTGAAGAATGTGTGTTTGGGGTCTGCCCACCTCAAAAGGCTTATATTTTTCTATATATAATGTGATAATTCCCTGACATTCTCAATTCCCTTGAGAGTTTCTAACTCCAGATAAGGGAACAAGGATCCCAGGGTGTGCACATAGGCTGGCCTCTGGTTCTCATTCTCAATAATGGCCGACATTGCCACTGAGAACACAGTCTTTATGTGAGCACCCTGGTGACAGCCACACAGCCATGCTGAGGCTAGCTGACTTTACCACATGCCACAAGGTGCTGAGAGCAGCACATGGTATTGTATAGAGAGGTTCCAACTCCGCAGGTGGGTCCCAGCCAAGGAAGTCTGAGACGGAGCCAGGTGGCAAGAAGCCCATGCTCACACCCTCTGGGCTTAGATTAGACATGTCTGCATTCTATATACTCGGCATCCCAACAACCAGCACATGTCTCTCTCTCTCTCTCTCTCTCTCTCACTCTCTCTCTCTCACACACACACTCACACACACACACACACACACACAGAAACACACACACACAGTAGGTGTTCAATGAATATTTTAGTTGTCCCTGGTCACACAGTTCTCTTCCTAGGAATTGGGCAGGAATGTCCCCAACAGGGAATTGACTACGTGCCAGGTATCAGCTGGGTGTTTGTTTTATTTTTCCACTTTCCCAACTCACTGTTTTCACATACAGCACAGAGAACACACCGACATATGAAGGCTTCCGGCTGTGTGTGCAAGGAGCTGAGCTCTTCTTGCTGTGAGCTGTTTAATGCACCACCAGAACTAAAATTCAGGAGCTTTTCTGAAGCCCTTACACATATAACCTTTTCTCTTTATATTTTTCCTTTTTCTGTAGCAATTCAGTTGGCCCCAGGGTTTCACCATTATCACCAGTGTCCAGTTTGGTTTGACTTCCTTCAAGGGTAGCTTTTCTCACCCTGATCCATGGCATGACTCTAGAATGGTTAACTCTTTGCACACATCTTTAGAGAGCCATCTTGGATCCCTCACCAAGTAGACCAGAAAAAACCCTCACCTTCAAACCAAAGAAAATACTAAATCCATGAAATCACTTAAGCCATCCTTCCAAAGAGAGGGAGAATCAAAATGTTTTATGCAGCCACCTATAAGAAACTCATTTTGTGGGATGTTTCACATTCCAGCCCATGGTTTATTCCCCCATATATCCCTGCCAGTAATATCAACCAGATGTGGCAAAGAAGTCTGTGCAGAATTGTAAAAATTACAAGCATATTCTGTAATTCCAAAGCATTGTAAAGTCACAGCTTGGTTTTCTTTCTGAAAAAAACAAAAAACAAAAAACAAAACAAAAAAAAAAAACTTTTCAAGCTGGCAGAATGTTCTCAGTACAAGTATTACTTGATCACTTTAGAAAGTTCTTCTGTTGGCCCAAAGGGCCAAAGAGTTTTAAAATATAAAACCCAATTCTACCCTTGATACATTGTAGGAAATTTAGGAAGGTCTACTTGCACACATATATTTAAGTCTGTAAATTTTCTGTTTTAATGTTGCAAGCCTTAATACTTTAGATCTCAGGTATGAGCACGTCCTCATATACACTCATATAAGCATTAAAGTACAAAATACTAAACCTTGAAAACTTCAGAGATCCATGATTGTTTTCTCTCTCTCTTTTGTAAGGTGTATTTTAGCACAGGAGGCACATGATAAGGCAGAAAACAATCTGTAGAACTGGGGGGTCTGAAAGCCCTGGGTGTATTCCTAGTGAGTTAGTCTAACTCTCAGGCTTCAGTTTCATCATCCGTGCAGTAGGCACAAAAATATCAGCCCCGCAGGAAAACTAAAGAAGATTGCGTATACAAAGGGTGGCTAGTACAAGCTCAAGAGATGTCTGGTTTTATGCCAGCTCCCAAATCTATAAAGTAATAGGATTTGTACTAGATCAGTGTTTCTCAAAGATCCTCGTAGGTAACATACATCAAAATCACGTAGGGTGCCTATTTACAAGGTCAGAACCCTAGGTCCATTCCAGATCTAATGAGCTAGATGTCTTGGTTACATGGTCTGGGAATCAGCATTTTAATCAGTACCACAAGGGTTTTTTTCCCCTCAAATGCTAAGTTTGAGAAGCAGTGGAACCTAGATCCTTGCTCACCAAATGTGGTCCAGGGACAGGGGCATCACCTGGAAGTTTGTTACAAATATAGACTCTTAAGTCCCACCCCAGACCCATAGAACCCGAATCCATATTTTAACAAGATTCCTAAGTGTTCAGATGCACGGTGAAGTCTGAAAAATTCTGGCCTATACAACTTATTCCTAACTCTGAAATTCTACCATTTAAGGATCTACAAGACAATTCAAAGCATTAGTCCATAATCAACTCTGTGGACAGACAACAGGCTTCTGCGCTCGGCTGGATGGATAAAGCCTCAGTGGAGGAGAAAAGAAACCTTCCATGCCTTCTTTCCTGGCTCTACCTTAAGGCACTAGAGACAGAGTACAACTCACGCAAAATAGAAATCCCAAGAGTGACATGGCACCGACTGTAATCCATTATCTGTCCACACGCAGATTAAAACTAAACCTGTCCTCAAGCACATGATGAAACTTGCAGTTGATGAAGCATGCTGTAAAGCAAACAGAAGGCCAGGGCCTCACTGCAGTGTTCAGGGAGTGGGGGAATAGAGAAGGAGGAGGGACTGGGGCTCCAGTTTGCAGGGATATTTTCCATGAGCTTTTGGTGGCTGTGCCCCTGGAAAAAGTGACCCCACGTCTGCGATGGTGAGGCTGGTCTGTCCCTGGACTCTGAAGGCTGGGCTAGCACAGGGAAAGCAGGTCTCTGGGATCCAGCTCCAGGCAGGAGGGCCATTTCTGAAACCTCCACCATCCTGATGGATTGGTTTCCCCATCGTCCTATTATCATTTCACCACATCAGATAACAACTCTGCTGGAAAACTGAGTAGTATGGTTTTTGTTTTCTCCACTGGTTTTTCACTTTTATAGCACTGTTTCACATCGATATAGAGTTTTATGGAGACACATATTGCATGTAGTTATGTTTCCAAGTTTAGTGCAAAACTGAAAGACTAAGGTGGCTGCAAAGGGATCTACGAACAGCAAAAGGTACTACCTAGAGGTATGGGGCCCCAGTCATTCAACAAGCCTCAGCCCATTTAAGGATTCAAAGGCATAAAGGGACAAACATTAATTGAGCTTCTACTAGGGGCCTGGCACTTTAACTAGTTACTAAGTTCTCATAAATAAAGTAAGGAGGCTGTGGTTAGGGATGTGGGCGCTGGAGTCAGGCAAGCTTGGGTTTAAATTTTGGCTTTGCCAGTTGCTGGCTCTCACTTGGGGCAAGCTGTCCAAATCTCTAGGACTCTGTTTCTTTATCTCTAAAATGGAATGTTATAGTATCTGAACCCTAAACCTGAGATTGAGTAAGAGGATATACATAGAAGCAGGACACAGGGCACCTGATCCATGCAAATAAGTACTACACACTTGGGAACTAATACAGGCTGGCATGTCATCCCCCCACCCCCACCCCCACCCCCAATTCATACTTGAGGCCCTTGGCCTCATTACTTCAGAATGTGACTGTATTTGGAGATCAGGTCTTTACAGAGATGATTAAGTTAAAACATACCCATTAGGTTGCAGCCTAAGCCAGGGTCACTGATGATCTTATGAGAAGAGGAAGAGACACCGGGGCTAAGCGTGAACAGAGGGACAATTATGTAAAGAGGCAGGAGAAGACTGCCACCTCTAAGACAAGGAGAGAGGCGTCAGGAAACCCACCCTGCCAGCATCTTGATCTCAAACTTCCAGGATCCAAACTATGAGAAAATACATCTCTGTTGTTTAAGCCATCCAATCTGAGGTCCTTTGCTATGGCAGCCTGAGCAAACGAAGACAGGAGCTATGGCTTTTACCCCTATCACACATCTAACCAACCTGAGACTGAGAAAGTTGAAGCTACTTGCCCAGGATCACCAGAGAGCAGGATCCAAACCCAGGTCTATACAGTTCCGAAGGCCAGGTTCTTTACTCTCCCATCGGGCTGCCTCAAAGGGACACTGAAACACCTTGCTGAATGCAGCTTCCTGTTTGGGAGTATGGGACACATACACGCAAGGTGGTGACAAGAACAGACAATGAGGTGAAGAGGAAGGAGAGGTACTAGCAAGCAGAAATGAGAGTTGGGAGGAGGGTTCCCTCATTGGAAGTAAATTCCCTGGAAACTGAGGTTTCCCAGCCTTTAACTCTGGACAGACGCTGATTTACAGTGACAACAGCCCAGTGACCTGGGG
The DNA here is from genome assembly GCF_002007445.2 of Ailuropoda melanoleuca. Taxonomy (NCBI): domain Eukaryota; kingdom Metazoa; phylum Chordata; class Mammalia; order Carnivora; family Ursidae; genus Ailuropoda; species Ailuropoda melanoleuca. The sequence goes on along the minus strand of NC_048220.1, from coordinate 89,670,510 downwards.
CTAGTCACTTGGCCACACTTCGCAGTGTTTTCAGCCGCCTCAGGGATTAACCTTCTAAGTCTCTTGCCACTCTACAGACCCAAGTGAAGGCCAGGGCATTTAACCTCAGTGGCTTTTTTTTTTTTTTTTAAAGCTGTCACATACCTTGTAGAACTGAGTGGGGAATGGGGGGCCCCTGTCCTGCTGCTATTACACAGCTTGTTCATCTACGGGCTTTAAACCACTACCAAATATTGAATGGGCTTTCTGGATGTGAATCCAGGACAGACGGGCCAAAAGGACCCCAGTGGTCTGCTCATCCTCATACGGGGATGTCAAACTCTTAAAAACCGTGGTTGTGAACCACTGTGTTCTTTGTCTCCTTAAAGCTCTCTAATTGAAAAAATGCAGAGGACTTTTTTTTTTCCAAGATTTATTTATTTATTTGAGAGAGAGAGAGTGGGGGGGGGCAGAGGGAAAGAGTGAGAATCTGAAGCAGACTCTGCACTGAGCACAGAGCCTGATGCAGGGCTCAATCTCACAACCATGAGATCATGACCTGAGCCAAGACCAAGAGTCGGACACTTAACCAACTGTGCCACCCAGGTGCCCCAGTAAAATGCAGAGGATTTTAATCACTGTCTTCACCTCAGATTCTGCTCCTTCTAATGATTTCTGGCAACATTAATACTTTAACCTCCAAATAACCAGAAATCCTTTGCTCCCTCTCCCATGTGTAGAGAAAGCTGGAAGGGGATATTAAAAAAGGGAGGAATTAATAACCTATAGACCATGTAGTGGACTGTGTTCCATCCCATCCCATCTAGACGAGACAACTGAGGCCCAGAGAGGGGAAGTAACATGTCTAAGGCCACAGAGCTCGTGCGTGGTGGAGCCAGTCTGAGGACCAGGATCTTCCCATCCCAAGTGCAGTGTTCCCTCACCCTCACCTCTTTTGGAGCCCAAACCCTTCGCCAGGTGCTGAAGCATTAACCACAGATGCCAAAGCCCTGGCACATGCACTGCTCACATCAGTCAGCTAGCAAAGTCGACCAGAGCCATCCTTCACTGAGAACTTGCTATGTGCTAGAGTCAAAGCTGAAGGCTGTGCATGGGTTACTTTCATTTCTCTTCACAACAATGCAGAGAAGCAGGTTCTCTTGTTTATTTTACTGGTGAAGAACCTGAGACCCTGGGAGGTTAAGTGACTTGTCCACAGTCTCACAGCCACTTAACCCCTTCACTCTACTGCCACCTCCTATGCTCAGCTCTGGATCAGGAGTGGTAGGGAACTTAAGAAGAGCAGAAACATGGTCCCAACACTTGAGAACCTTATGATCTATGTCAAGATGGGGGTGGGGGGGGAAGATAATATTTATTGAGTGCCCAGGACATGACAGAGACCTTGCTGGCCCTTTATCGACCACAGTGATGTTACCTAGACCTCAGGGCACTTCCAAGCTCTAGGATGCTCTGGCTTGTACTAAGAGGACAGATACACCACTAATATACATATGAATCGATAAATCGATGGTGCTGGATCTGAGGGTAGATGGGGGTGGAGTGACAAAGGCCTGACAGAAGCACTTGGATATATGACAGGTCCATTATCAGTCCTTTTTATCATCACTTCAGGTCTCCACAATAGCTAGCTTGGCATGGTAGAAAGCTGAAGGACTCTGCAGAGACACAGACAGGTATTTGAGTCTCAGTTCCATTGTATCTTGGTTATACAGCTGTGGGGTAAGAAAGATAACCCCTCTAAGCTTCAGAAGTAGATTTGATAATGATTCTCTCTGTAGGATTGGTGTAAATGTTAAATCAGGGCATTGAGGCAAAGTCCCAGGATAGAGCTACTTCCTAGAAATGTGGGCCATGTGGGCAAGTAATTCAAACTCTGAGTTGTAGTTTCCTCTACTATAAAATGGGAGTATTGAGGCAGGGAGCTGACTGTAGTAGAGAAAAGCACAGAGTCCAGAGTCAGATTACCCAAATTCGAATTCTGGTTCTGTCACTAAGTAGTTGTATGACGTTGGGTGAGTTCTCAACCTCTTTGAGCCGAACTTTCACATTGATCAAACAGTAATAGTCATAGCACCTATCCCACAGGGTTGGTAGGAGTATCAAATGAGTTCTACATAAAGTGCTCAGAACAGCACCTGCCAGTCAATGGGTTTGCTATTGTTATTACCTTGAAGTGTTATTGAGGATCCAAAGCACTCAATTAAAGCACAGCAGTCTGCACAAAGTAGACGCTCAATAAACTCGCAGACATCTGCTGTTTTCAAGTTTGGCATCACTTCCCCCATCTTCTGATAACAGAATTTTTCTTTCTTTTGGGAAACCCATGCTCTCATCCCCAAACAGGTGGGATGTACCCATGGCCTGAACTTGATCAGTCAAAGGACACCACCTCGTTGGCAACAGCGATGTGCTCTGATATAGACGTGTGACCAAGCTAAGCAATCTACCATTGGTTCTTTCCTGCAGGACTGTTGACTCTACCCGGACTGCCAGATTAGTGCCCCGGAGTCTTCTGCTTTTTCCCACCATCATGTGCACTGTTACACATGATGGAGGGAGTGAGATGAAGTCCCAATGACAACACCAAGCTCCTGGATCCACTGGTTCCTAAAGCCATCCATAACTATTTCTGGGCTTCCCAGGCATATAAACTAATATATTTCCTCTTTGGATTAAACTAACTTTAGTCACATTTCTGTCACTCACTGGTTAGTAGCGTTATTATAATAGCAGGTTTTCAATAAATATTATTTCCCTTTCCCATCACTCCTGAAAACATCTTATTACATGTCCATAGCCTTTCCAAAAGGTATTCTTTGGATAAACACTGAGTATTAGGCAGTTTTTGTCTACAGATCTAGTAAGAAAGGAAAAGGCGTGTCCAGAATTGCTACTTATCCCACATGGCATACTACGGAGTAGACAGCCACACAGTACCCGCATTTAGCATTCCCTGGAAAATGGCTCACTGTGTCTATTGAGGTGCAATGCTCTTTTAAAACAGAGCTAGTGGCATATGTATACACACTCATGATTGCACATTTATTGATTTCTAATTTGTACCCTGCTTACTTCCAAAAAGGCCCTGCAGTGGCTGACAAAATAAGACAAAGACACAATAGGGCCATTAAGAAAAATCAAAGATCAAGCCCGGAGGGAAAAAAAAGGGATTGCTGATTATAGCTGAAACCTGGGTTAATATAGTTGCTTCAATAAAAAAAAAAGAATTATATTTAGCTCTCAGCTTTTTGGCAGCCATTCAGAATGTGTCATGATGAGGCACATGGAGAAGCTGGGCATCCTTCATGTCTGCAGCTGAAAACCCAGCAGAGGCCAGGCTGGAACAAGCACAGAGGAAGAGCATATTAAATGAATGAATGAGTGAATGAGTGAATGGAAGATAAAAGAAACAGAGCCTAAGGGCACTGTTTATATGTCTAGGACTATATCCTTCACTTCTTCATCTGCCCATTCACTGAGAGCTGATGTGTGCCAGCCTCTGTGCCTGGCTAGGACCTGGAGAGGGACGGCCACCAAATGGAGTCGAGTGTCGTCCCTGCCTTCCCAGCTACAGCTCTTCTGGCTTGAAGTAAAAGCTCAGTGTCATCCACCTCAGTGCTCACAGCAACTCCCAGTCCCTTCATGCACCCCAGAGACAGAGATCAGACAGTGAGGCTGACGAGATGGGAAGTGTAGGAGTAGCCATAGTGATCTTGGTGATGACACTCACACCGCACTGTAAACCCTAGAAAACACACACGCTCTGTGATCTTGTCTGATGCTCACAACTCCTCAGCGAAGAAGATAAAAGGGAGGAGGGGTGTCTGCCTTTTACTGAGGAGTATATTCAGGCACAGAAGGGAAAGTGACTCCCCCAACCTCTCTCGGTTAGAAAGTGATGGGATACCACCCTGGGGTTTCTCATGGCCTGGGCTGTCTGCCTGGGGTTGGCCCCCAGCATCTTGCTGCCTGAAAGTCCTCCTCTGCTTGGATCAAGAGCAGCCTTGCACAAGATGGGCATCATTTTGATGGCCGTGGGGAGCAGCTGGAAGGCAACATTCCATGAGAACCAGCCCGCTCGATGTCCTGCAACAAGTGGAACACTCAGACCCCACCTGCTCGAAGCCTTCCAGTAGCCCCACCCCACACACGCCTTCTGTGTGCCTAGAAAGTGATGCTGAGATTTCTGATGAAGAGAAGATAGCCAGCATTATTTAGGAGCCGGTTGAAAAGGCACAATGTAGTGCTGGGTGGAGAGATGGCTAGTAAGTGAACATGAGGGAAAGAACTACACAGGAAGAGGAAATTAAAAACCAGGTTGTTTCCCTGCATGCCTGTTTCGTATTGCTTGTCCAACTCAGCCATACACCTAGGCTGCTGAACGTCACTGTACTCACCCTCACGCCCATCAAGGTGGATTCAGAGAGGAAGGGTGGAAAGGGGGACATATTTTTGCCCATGTTTAGCAAAGTCAGCCAGGGGACTGAGCCAGAGAAATACAGTACACAGCACGAGGAGACCTTGACAAGGTACAGGTGTGTCCGAGAGAAGGCGAGCCGGGCCGCGGTAGCACTTAAACACCAGCCAACACTTGCTGTTCTTGTTTCAACAAAGTACCCCTTAGAATACACGTATGTATATGGTCTCTTTCTTTGTGTGTACCCACAGATACAGATATAGATACAGATTCCTAACTCAGAACTCACTCTTAAGTGCACACACTGACATGTGTTTCGTATTTCTCAATGTATCCTGGAGCCTACATGCATTGTTCGATTGCATAAATAGGTATTAAACACAGCCACTGGGAATGTGGCCACAAGTTTGGGGCCTCCCCAGTAATGTTAGAGTCTTTCCAGCCAGGTTGTAAATCTCACTGCTTGACTCCTAAGCAGCCAGACACTGTCACTCCATTCAGAAAACCATGGCTTGGGCCAACCAGTTCATCCCATGTGTTACAAGAGTCATTGCCAGTATGACTTGTAGGTTCGGAACCATGGAGCCATTCACTATCAGTTAATCAGCACTTGCCTAACACCCACACTACGTGAATCACAATCTCCACTCTGACATGCGTCTCGAGCTCCCAAGCCTCCACGCTCTCATACTGAACAAAAGCACAGAAGCGTTTCCAATCTCCCCCTGCATTACATCCCGGGCCACTCTGGAAGATAAAGCAAAATTCAAGGTGTTGCTTCCTTTTCCCACAAAACCATAGATCTCCAGACCCAGGGTTCCCAGACTGGCGGTGGTAGGAAGCAGGCAAAGGACAGGAGGGGTTCTAGTCTGCAGGGGGTGAGGTTGAAAAGTTCAGTCCAATCCAGTGCCTTCAGGTACCACTGGTGTCAGATCTCAAATCTCATCCTCAGGGCATTTCCCCAGGTAAGGCCAGACCCATTTAAATGGCAGCATGTCCTTCCTTGCAAAGAGGAGATCTACTACAAGTCACTAACTCTCATTGGCCACTTAAGTCACTGATCTATGAAGGAAGGGAGCGAACAGTTGGGTGTGGAGGGGAGTGTGGGGGCATGCTATGTTGAAGCCCAGCTCCAAGTCCCCATGCATATGGCCTAACTGCCACTCTCTGCATGGCATCAGGCTCCACTCACGAAGGCAATCACAATATCCGTATCACCAAAGCCAGGCAGGACGCCAGGTAGAGAACATGATTCAAGTCTACTCACAGTCTGGTGAGCTTCGGCGTGCTCTGGAAAAGCAATTCTGGGAGGACCTGGAGCTTATTCTTGTTCAGGCGCCTACAGATGAAGAGAAGAATGAAAAGATGTCAGGGGACAGTAAATTGGATCAAGTGTATTCACAGATACCACTTCGATCAATCAATCAACCAACCAATAGGTATAAAGAGACCTTCTAGATCTTTCAATGAGGGATACACATCATGTTAAGGCATATTCTATCTTGCAAAGCTTGAAGTCAAGTTGAGGATATAAGGCAAAGGTCACTCATAGGCATGAGCACAGCATGTGTGCTGTCATTCCCCCATCATGAGCCTAGGACAGACATCACTAATTGATCATACATTCTTTCCCACAGATTCCATACAAGCCTTTTGAAATTTTCTGGCCATGTGCTCCAGGTAGCTATTGCCAAGTGATGAAACTGATATGCAAAATGGGTCCCTAAAAAGAAATAAAATACCAGAGAGAATATTCTATCCTAGATAGTGGTGGCGGTGTGGTGGGGAGATAGAAGTTACTATGTTAGTAGAGGAGGCCACGGGTTGAGGGGCCAGATGGAATCCCTGCCAGCCTGGCTCTTTGGCCCAGAGCAGGGCTACATTGTAACTTTCATGGGCCCTTGGCACTTGCCTTTATTTGTCCCTATCTCTATAAAAATTAATATATTTTATAACTATGTTGGTATAAAATATATTAATATTATCTATAATAACATTTACTTTGACCTGAAAGGGTTTTTTTTTTTCCTTATAATTTTAGAAGGGCCTCTAAAAGTATTGTTGGCCCTGGACACTGTCCCCACCATGCCTAATGGAGCAGTCAGCTTTGGGTCAAAGATCACAGTCTGGGCATGCTGTGTGGCTGGAGGTAAACTCGGCCAGAAGGAATGCCCCATGTTAGATGGCATCAACAGAGCCAGTCAGACACTCTCCTGAGAATGGTCAATACTAATGCCAATAGTAAAGAAGGCTATGTGTGTTTCCAAAGGACATGGAACCCTTGTTGTGGCCTCTGAGAAGGCTGCTTTCCTGAGAGTGGGAGGCCAAGAGGGAGATCCTGTTCCCTGCCTGCTCCCATGCCTCCTCTCCTAGTATCTTCATGTAGCCTCATCAGTGAGTGTCCAAACCAGTGTCTCCACATCTGTCCCCAGAATGTCTTGGAGCAAAAGAACATTTTATAACCTCATTGAATTTCTTCCTTAGAGTGAACTGCCTGTTTGGTTACCTGGGACAACCATTATTATCTTATCTTAGAGTTAAGCAAACTGAAGGAAAGGTGAGCTTCTTCCCTGGTTCTGTCCCAAAGCCCACACTCCACCCACCATGCCAAGCAGACATGATTCCCTGGGTGGGATTTTGATATTTTCCCTCTTTCATCCCAAGTTGATGGCCAAACACTTGAGAAGGACAGGGAACTAGAAGGGGGTTAAAAAGGGAAAAGCCATGTAAGAGAGGAACATTTAAGACCGCAGAATAATGCTCCCGTCAGAAATTGTGCTGCTCAGCCCTGAAGGGGCTCACGGTGTTTGTAGGCAGGTATGGACCAGTGACGCTGTTAGCGAGCCCCAAGATGAGGAGGGCCAGACAAGAGGCTGGGAAGTTGGATGGGATAAGCTCAAATTCGCTGCCTCACCCTATGGGCAGCCTGACTCCCACACCAGTGCTCTTTTTTAATTTTTTGTTAATTGTGGCAAAAATTTTTTTTTCCATCTTAACCATTTTCAACTGTACAGCTCAGTAGTGTTAAGTATATTCACATTGTTGTGCAGATCTCTGGATCTTTTTCATCTCGCAAAACTGAAACACTATTTCAGGTTGTTCCCCCCCCCCCCCCCCCCGCTCCCCCCCAGTCCCTGATAAGGGACTATACTTGCTGTTTCTATCAGTTTGACCAGTATTCTTTTGATCACGCCCAGTATCTATTCTTTGTGTTCCTGTCACTTAAATGGAGAGACAGGGAGAGCCCGGGGGAGGGTGAGGGGTGATCTAGCTGATTGTTTAGATCAGTTCCCATACAGTCAGTGTTAGGTCCCTTTATGTCATGTGGGAATACTGATCCCAGGGGAGTCATGGTGGTATGACTTTGGGGCTGGCCAGGGCTGGTTTCAGGTCTAACTATATCTTGATCTCTCTGTGGGACCTCGGGGCTGTTACCCAGCCTGCTGAGCCTCAGTGTTCCATGTGCAAAATAACCCTAGTCTTTGGGTTACAGTAATTCTTTTTTTTTTTTTTTAAGATTTTTTTTATTTATTTATGTGACAGAGAGACAGCCAGTGAGAGAGGGAACAGAGAAGGGGAGAGGGAGAGGAAGAGGCAGACTCCCAGCCGAGGAGCCCGATGTGGGACTCGATCGCCCTGAGCCGAAGGCAGACGCTTAATGACTGCGCCACCCAGGCGCCCCTGGGTTACAGTAATTCTTAATGACACAGTATACGCCTAAGTGTTTAGCATTGCAGCAAGAGGATGGTGATAATAATAAGAATGATGTTGAGTCCTAACTACACGTCAGATGCTAGGCTGCATGCAGGCGTCATTATGATCCACACCTCACGGCTGAGGACACTGGTGACCCAAGCGGTTGGGCACATTCCACAAGGCCACGGTGTGAGGAAGTGGTAGGGACAGCATCTAGACCCAGGCAGTCTGCCTCCAGAGCCCTGGTTCCCAACCACGAACCACTCGAAGTCTTGCAATAACTGACAGCTCCCTTCCTCTTTCCCTTTCTTCTTATTTTTTTCCCTCAGCTTCCTTTCATCCACGGTTGCCGCCCCTTCTGCCCCAGCAAAGACAACCATCCATTCTGAATACGTTTCCTTCCCTAAAAAGGACTCTCTTGGAGGTCCCTAAGGCCAGAACTGGTCTCTCTGTGGGTCTGTCTGGAACCACCCTCTACTGTCACAGCCGCACAAAGCTGAGCGCCAGTTACATTCAGACGACCAACACTCCAGTCTAGGCAAAACCCCGAAAATCTGGCTCGCCGCTGCCTGCGCCGGGTAGGGTGTTTAGTGCACTAAAAGCCCCAAACCAGAGTTGAAGCTAAAAATAAAACTAGCTTGGCTCCAAGGCTCCAGGAAGGGAAGGGATCATTTTTCAGTATTTGTGGCTGGACAAAAATAAAAACACAACCAAATTGAGCCAATTGTGCTCTGCCTGCTGCTTTGTAAACCCTGATGAGCCTTCCAGGGCAGCTGGGCTGGGCTCTTCTCCCAAAGCCTCTGGGTTTTTCCGCTTCAGCTTGGGCGGGCCTCATGCTGGTTCTCCCTATCACAAGGAGTTTGATGCCGTAGCTCATTTCCAGTTCATTCCAGGATTTATTCACTTTGACTTAACTAACCAAGCGGGCCAAAAGGTCTTCCTTGAAGAGCCGATGAAGGCTCCAAGCTGCATAAGGTGCATTTCCCATGGGACTGCTGGAGAGCAGCTCCTGGACAGGAAAATGAACAGTATAAAGTATGTCATTCTCCTGGTAGAGGGTCAGGGAAGCCCTGGGTTGCAGACGGGAGTACTAGCCATGAGGCCTTGATCACTCATGCCGTCCACTGCTCTATCACCCTGGGCCCAGAGGTGAAAATCTTCTGCCATGGTTCAAGCTGAAAATAGATCCATGATGCCTGGATGGAAAAAGGACCGAATGGGACCCACATTAGGGCAGACCTGAGGAGGTTGACAAACAGGCCATATACCAGGTCAGTGATAAGATAAAGGCCACCCGGCTGTCCCTCTCCCTCTGAGATCAGCGCTCTTTTTTAGTTTCCCTGCTGGTACAATGGGCAGCATCAAGGTCCAAAACCCACTGGGTGTGAATTGCAAGGTCATACTGCTTTTCGGCATGAAAACCATGAAGCTTTGCAGTACTGCCGATGACCTTTCTGGAGGCATCTGGGTGGAAGATCTGATTAGAGGTTTTGCCACTTTTTTTTGTTGAATTCGTCCATTCGTCTATCCTTTCAATCATCCATCCATCCATCCACCCATCCATACAGCTTTCTACCCAACTACCATCCATCCGTCTCTCCAGTCCTTTTTCAATATGAACATACAAAGATGAATAAGAATATTCCCTTCCAAATACCAGATGGTAGTGGAGAAGATAGACATGAAGACAAAGGTATCGTAGGAGCACAGAGTGGGGCCAGCAAACCCAGACCTGGTAAAGGAAGGCTTCCCAAAGAAAGTGGTTGGAATTTAGTTTTGAAGCATGACTACAACTCTTCAGGAGACAGGGACAAAGGTTCTAGACTAGTGCATGGCCACGGAGGACCATGAGACCAAGGAGCACTTGGGGGGCAGGCTGCATTGCTGGATCTGGGGATGATATGAGAAACAGAAGCGATGAAGATATAGAGCTAGGCAGGGTCCTACAGCAAGGACCCTTGTGGGTCGTGATAAAGAATCTGGGCTCGGGTGACTTCTGAGAGTAATGGGAAGCCACAGGAGGGGTGTGAGCAAGGGAACGATCATCTGGTTTGGATTTTAGAAAGTCCTCTTGAGTAGCAGTAAACCTGGTTTGGCAGAGAGTGAAAAAGGAAGCAAGGAGATGAGTTAAGAAGGCTCTTGTGTAATCCACGTGGCTGTGTGAGGACCCAGGTTAAGGATGAGGGTGGTACTGGGGTGTAGGAGATATACGGGAGGCATCATCAACACAGTCAGAGGGAGTTACAGGGGTGGAGGTGTTAAAACTGTTCCCCGGGGCTCCTGTTAACTGAGTAACTGATCAGTTGAGATTACCAATCACTGCTAAAAGGAACAGAGAAGGGAGATCAGCACACTAAACATGGCGTGTTTAGATCCAAGATTTCTATACTACTGGGGTCTCTCAAATATGTCCTGACAACTAGTATCAGTAGCTAATAGTAACAGTGAGGCCACGACTCAGGTGCTGTACTACGCTCTTTACCTGCACTATCCCACCTAATTCCCACAGAAATGCGTTGAGGCTAGTACTCTCGGTAGCCCTGTAATAAGGGAACAGAAGACTAAATGAGTTAAAGCACTTGCCCAAAGTTGAACCTGACCAAAATGATTGTGATGGGATCTGAAACCAGACACTAAACCTGTGCTCTTAACTACCGTGGATAATGACAATATTTAATTTAGCTCTTCATTATACACTGTCTCAACTTATCACCTAATGTGTGAGTCTCATCTTCCCATTAAGTTCTGAAGGTCCTCAAAAGTAGAAAATCCATCTAGTATCTTCCTGCTGTCCCAACTACAGCCCACACAGCCCTGGGCAGGCAGTGGGAGGTGCTTCAGAAAGGGCCTGCTGAATTTCATGAATAAATCATAAGGGAAGAATGGCAAATTTGGGACACCCGAAAATCAATGGCCCTCCTGGGCTAGGTGACAGAAGCTGTCCTGTTTGGAGGTGAACACAACTCCCAGAGGGCCCACTTGTCTATCTGCATGCTCCAGAAACTTCTTGCAGATTCACCTGCCTCACTGACAGGCAAGGTAAGAACTGCAGGGCTCATTCAGTGCTCCCCCCGCTGGGTAAAGCACGGGGTGAGAAGCCTCCAGGCCAAGGCAAGGCCACAGCACAGCCAANTATTTTTAGTTTGTAACTTCAGAACGTCCTTAATAGCAATTAAAACCTTTATTTTTGACATTTCTGTGAGAGAAATAACTTTGTTTCCATCATCTAAAATGCTTGCCCCTAAGCAGTTTTCTTCTCATTAAAGTTGTTTGAGAGAACCCATTTTATTTACTTCTTATTTTTTAAAAAGATTTATATATTTATTTATTTGAGAGAGACAGGAGAGAGAGAATGGGGAAAGGGGCAGAGGGAGAGAGAGACCCTCAAGCAGACTCCCCCCTCAGCACAGAGCCCAGTGCAGGGCTCAATCCCAAGAACCCTGAGATCATGACCTGAGCTGAAATCAAGAGTCAGATGCTTAACCGACTGAGCCACCCAGGTACACCAGAGAACCCACTTTAAAAATAACTTAAAGTTTATTTTAGGATCACAATTACTATGTAATAGCAAAATGTGCACCTCATGAGGTCCCTGAGAGGGTTGAATGGTTTAACAACTGCCAAGGTCTCTGCAGCACTCCTCAAAGGCTCAATAAATGGTGACTGTTGCAGCTACTGTTCTTGTCACCATCGTCATCCCTAGACGCCACGGAGGCCAGAAATAGATTTAGTTCTCCTGCATAGACTACTGTTCTGGTCAGCAAGGCTATTAGCATAACAAATGAGGTCAAAGATCTCATCAAGTTAACACAGTAAACATAGATTCTACACTCACATAAAGAACTCACTGCATCTTGTGAGATGACATAGGGAAGGCATGGTCTCCAAGTCTGCTGGGCTGGAGAAGAGAGGAAACAAGGAGCCATACCAGCTCTCAGCTTTCTTGACCAAGTAATGACTCATAACACACCCCTGCTCTCAGTTTATTGGCCAGAACTAATAGCATGGCACAAACCTAACTGTCAAGGAAGCTGAGAAATATACAGGGATCTTGGGTATTTGGTGAGAACTAGCCCATCAGCCACCTTGTCTTAGCATCAGAGCAACAGTAATGATCTCTTTGTTCCTGTTGTTTCTTCCTTCCTTCCTTTTTTCTGTCAAGATAGGGCACTTACGCTGTGCTAAATACTGTGTGAGATGTTTTATATGCATTCTCTCATTTCACCCTTAAAGTGACTCTCAAAATAAACATTGTTACTGTCATTATTTTACATAAGGAAACTGAGGCATAAAGAGATTATGTAATTTGTCCATAGTCACACAGCTGATAAACAAGGTTTGGAAAGAGGTCTCTCTCACACCAAAGCCTGTGCTTTGAACCACTTCACCATTCTGCTTCCTTAACACTTTGGTGCTTTGTTGACCAGCAGGCCTCATAACAATCCTGGTAGAGAGGTCAGTAACAGAGAGCATTTGTCTGTTTTATAGCTAGAGAAACTGAGTCAAAGAGGACTAGGAAACTGGCCCTGTGCTCTCTTGGCTTTACTGTCCAAGGCCTATTTCATGATCCTGCCTCTCTGGAAGGCTCTGAGGGGCCCGGAATCACTGTTCCCAGGGGAGGAGGGAAATCCAGAGCCATGTCTACAAGCATTTATTCTTTTTTTTTTTTTAAGATTTTATTTATTAATTTGACAGAGAGAGACAGCCAGAGAGAGAGGGAACACAAGCAGGGGGAGTGGGAGAGGAAGAAGCAGGCTCCTAGCGGAGGAGCCTGATGTGGGGCTCGATCCCAGAATGCTGGGATCACGCCCTGAGCCAAAGGCAGACGCTTAACGACTACGCCACCCAGATGCCCCTACAAGCATTTATTCTTGTTCACCTTTCAGA
>NC_048220.1:89625523-89650677 GCF_002007445.2 Ailuropoda melanoleuca | reverse complement strand
AGAAGCCTCCAGGCCAAGGCAAGGCCACAGCACAGCCCAGCCTTCCTTTCCTCAGGGAGCGGCGGCATGTCCAGCTGCCCAGCTATGGCCTGAAGGAGGGGAAAAGTCAAAGTGTGCTAACTCTCAAAGGTCACTGGGATTGTTTACTTTACTAATGAAATTAATTGGTTCCCCAGACCCTAGGCACTTTCCTAGACAGCCTAGATGCTCTCTGGGTCAACTGGTACTTTCAGAAATGTCACATGTTTAAGCAACAAGGGCCAAAGAGTCTCTGTCGTTCAGAGTAGAAGAAGCTCTAAGCCTCCTCCAGTGGTTGGATGGAGAGAACAACGGAGCTGAGGCTCCAGGTAAGCCCAGAGGAAGGGCAGCCCCAAACTGCAGAGTCTCGAATCCCAGCTCAGAGGGAGCACCGTCATCCATGAGGATATACAGGTGTCACTATACATCAGGGGAACTCTGTGAGCATAAGGGAAAAAACTTGAACTTCACAAGTGAAAAAACCAGACAGCCCTGATGTGGGGCTATTCCTATACTTGCTTCCTGTAAACACTGATGTCCTCTTATTTTCTTGGTTTCCTCACTGGTCAAATCACATTCAGGCTTTGTTCCTGCTATGCAAATTTCATAATGCAAACTGGATGTAACCTGATCAGTTCAGTAAGAAAACTGATTTGTGATGTTGTTGGTTTACATCACTGTCATGATCAGAAATGATTCCCGTGTGGGGAAAGAAAGCCAATTTGCTTCAGCATCCACAGCCACTTCTGCTGGGTGACTGATTCTTCTTTGCCATTGGGATTTCCATTTTTAAAATCTGTTTTTATTTTTTTGCTAGCAGCTTTCTTGAGATCTAGTGGGGGCTTCCTTTTAATAGCACTTCTGGTCCAAACCACAATTTATCTTTGATGGTTCGGAAGCAAGTTGACCTCAGTCTTATCTTCAACAGAATTCAGCATTTGCTCCCTGACATTTAGGCTGGCTTATGCCAATTTTGAAAATCTGTTATTTTTAGTTTGTAACTTCAGAACGTCCTTAATAGCAATTAAAACCTTTATTTTTGACATTTCTGTGAGAGAAATAACTTTGTTTCCATCATCTAAAATGCTTGCCCCTAAGCAGTTTTCTTCTCATTAAAGTTGTTTGAGAGAACCCATTTTATTTACTTCTTATTTTTTAAAAAGATTTATATATTTATTTATTTGAGAGAGACAGGAGAGAGAGAATGNTTTCCTAGACAGCCTAGATGCTCTCTGGGTCAACTGGTACTTTCAGAAATGTCACATGTTTAAGCAACAAGGGCCAAAGAGTCTCTGTCGTTCAGAGTAGAAGAAGCTCTAAGCCTCCTCCAGTGGTTGGATGGAGAGAACAACGGAGCTGAGGCTCCAGGTAAGCCCAGAGGAAGGGCAGCCCCAAACTGCAGAGTCTCGAATCCCAGCTCAGAGGGAGCACCGTCATCCATGAGGATATACAGGTGTCACTATACATCAGGGGAACTCTGTGAGCATAAGGGAAAAAACTTGAACTTCACAAGTGAAAAAACCAGACAGCCCTGATGTGGGGCTATTCCTATACTTGCTTCCTGTAAACACTGATGTCCTCTTATTTTCTTGGTTTCCTCACTGGTCAAATCACATTCAGGCTTTGTTCCTGCTATGCAAATTTCATAATGCAAACTGGATGTAACCTGATCAGTTCAGTAAGAAAACTGATTTGTGATGTTGTTGGTTTACATCACTGTCATGATCAGAAATGATTCCCGTGTGGGGAAAGAAAGCCAATTTGCTTCAGCATCCACAGCCACTTCTGCTGGGTGACTGATTCTTCTTTGCCATTGGGATTTCCATTTTTAAAATCTGTTTTTATTTTTTTGCTAGCAGCTTTCTTGAGATCTAGTGGGGGCTTCCTTTTAATAGCACTTCTGGTCCAAACCACAATTTATCTTTGATGGTTCGGAAGCAAGTTGACCTCAGTCTTATCTTCAACAGAATTCAGCATTTGCTCCCTGACATTTAGGCTGGCTTATGCCAATTTTGAAAATCTGTTATTTTTAGTTTGTAACTTCAGAACGTCCTTAATAGCAATTAAAACCTTTATTTTTGACATTTCTGTGAGAGAAATAACTTTGTTTCCATCATCTAAAATGCTTGCCCCTAAGCAGTTTTCTTCTCATTAAAGTTGTTTGAGAGAACCCATTTTATTTACTTCTTATTTTTTAAAAAGATTTATATATTTATTTATTTGAGAGAGACAGGAGAGAGAGAATGGGGAAAGGGGCAGAGGGAGAGAGAGACCCTCAAGCAGACTCCCCCCTCAGCACAGAGCCCAGTGCAGGGCTCAATCCCAAGAACCCTGAGATCATCACCTGAGCTGAAATCAAGAGTCAGATGCTTAACCGACTGAGCCACCCAGGTACACCAGAGAACCCACTTTAAAAATAACTTAAAGTTTATTTTAGGATCACAATTACTATGTAATAGCAAAATGTGCACCTCATGAGGTCCCTGAGAGGGTTGAATGGTTTAACAACTGCCAAGGTCTCTGCAGCACTCCTCAAAGGCTCAATAAATGGTGACTGTTGCAGCTACTGTTCTTGTCACCATCGTCATCCCTAGACGCCACGGAGGCCAGAAATAGATTTAGTTCTCCTGCATAGACTACTGTTCTGGTCAGCAAGGCTATTAGCATAACAAATGAGGTCAAAGATCTCATCAAGTTAACACAGTAAACATAGATTCTACACTCACATAAAGAACTCACTGCATCTTGTGAGATGACATAGGGAAGGCATGGTCTCCAAGTCTGCTGGGCTGGAGAAGAGAGGAAACAAGGAGCCATACCAGCTCTCAGCTTTCTTGACCAAGTAATGACTCATAACACACCCCTGCTCTCAGTTTATTGGCCAGAACTAATAGCATGGCACAAACCTAACTGTCAAGGAAGCTGAGAAATATACAGGGATCTTGGGTATTTGGTGAGAACTAGCCCATCAGCCACCTTGTCTTAGCATCAGAGCAACAGTAATGATCTCTTTGTTCCTGTTGTTTCTTCCTTCCTTCCTTTTTTCTGTCAAGATAGGGCACTTACGCTGTGCTAAATACTGTGTGAGATGTTTTATATGCATTCTCTCATTTCACCCTTAAAGTGACTCTCAAAATAAACATTGTTACTGTCATTATTTTACATAAGGAAACTGAGGCACAGAGAGATTATGTAATTTGTCCATAGTCACACAGCTGATAAACAAGGTTTGGAAAGAGGTCTCTCTCACACCAAAGCCTGTGCTTTGAACCACTTCACCATTCTGCTTCCTTAACACTTTGGTGCTTTGTTGACCAGCAGGCCTCATAACAATCCTGGTAGAGAGGTCAGTAACAGAGAGCATTTGTCTGNTTTGGAAAGAGGTCTCTCTCACACCAAAGCCTGTGCTTTGAACCACTTCACCATTCTGCTTCCTTAACACTTGGTGCTTTGTTGACCAGCAGGCCTCATAACAATCCTGGTAGAGAGGTCAGTAACAGAGAGCATTTGTCTCTTTTATAGCTAGAGAAACTGAGTCAAAGAGGACTAGGAAACTGGCCCTGTGCTCTCTTGGCTTTACTGTCCAAGGCCTATTTCATGATCCTGCCTCTCTGGAAGGCTCTGAGGGGCCCGGAATCACTGTTCCCAGGGGAGGAGGGAAATCCAGAGCCATGTCTACAAGCATTTATTCTTTTTTTTTTTTTAAGATTTTATTTATTAATTTGACAGAGAGAGACAGCCAGAGAGAGAGGGAACACAAGCAGGGGGAGTGGGAGAGGAAGAAGCAGGCTCCTAGCGGAGGAGCCTGATGTGGGGCTCGATCCCAGAATGCTGGGATCACGCCCTGAGCCAAAGGCAGACGCTTAACGACTACGCCACCCAGATGCCCCTACAAGCATTTATTCTTGTTCACCTTTCAGACCTAAAGGATCTATCCATTGAGAACTTCCCTGCTTGCCCTTGTAGGTGACTTTGTACTGAGATTTATGTACAGTTCTAGAGAGCTCTGGGGCTTGTCCAGGATCTCACCTTGCTGAGATCCAACTCAGAACTCTAGCATGAAAAGAAAACAAGCACAAAGACTCCCAAACAACCCCTTTTGAACTTTCCTGGACCTCACATTGGACCAATTTTCCTCCAATTACACGGTCGTTAGAAAGAAAGCAGAGCACATCAGTGGCCTGAGCCTGCTTTGCCTCTGACCTGTAAGCCCAAATATCCCTCCCTCCAGAAAACCTTGATTTCAGGAGGCAAGAAGGAGGTGGGAGAAAGAAGGGCAAAGTCCTCTGTTTGCAGCCACAGCAGAATACTACTGACTCTACAAAGAATGAGCCAAAGGGCACTGAAAGCCCTCTTGCTCCAGGGTGGCTGACCCATAAGACCTAAGTCACTTTTGCCTAGAACAATTCAGGGAACCCCAGGGGCTGACCATAGGCTGCTTTCTCTAGGACTAAATTCAAGAGCAAGGGGTCTGTGGGAATTTCCCAGTAGATTGCACATGAAGCCACATTAGTACACTGAGGGCTCAGACTCCAGGAAAACATGTCTAGGATGGGAGAAAACACATTCATGCATGCATGTGAATGCACAGACACAGACACATGCACCCAACATACACTGCAGGCATACTGAGCATGCAACTTAACAAAGTCATGTATATTCACCAGAACTGACCAGGTCCATTTCAGACAGCCAGACCGCTTGACCCTGGCCAAAATTTGGATACCTATAGTGATGTCCTCACCCCGACATGGCAGGCAGCTCCCCAGACTCAAGAATCANAGCAGGCCTGGGGACCAGGTTTGGATGTATTAAATCCGATATGCTCATAAATATCCAAGTGGAGACACCTGACAGACAACTGGATATGCAAATCTGGGCTTTAGGAATAAGACCAAGATAGAAAGTAGATGATATTTAAAGGCAAGAACCATTGTCCCACTATGGGAATTGAAGAAAGGGGAAGAGGAGTGNTAGGCTGCTTTCTCTAGGACTAAATTCAAGAGCAAGGGGTCTGTGGGAATTTCCCAGTAGATTGCACATGAAGCCACATTAGTACATTGAGGGCTCAGACTCCAGGAAAACATGTCTAGGATGGGAGAAAACACATTCATGCATGCACGTGAATGCACAGACACAGACACATGCACCCAACATACACTGCAGGCATACTGAGCATGCAACTTAACAAAGTCATGTATATTCACCAGAGCTGACCAGGTCCATTTCAGACAGCCAGACCGCTTGATCCTGGCCAAAATTTGGATACCTATAGTGATGTCCTCACCCCGACATGGCAGGCAGCTCCCCAGGCTCAAGAATCATGCCTTGGGGCGCCTGGGTGGCACAGTGGTTAAGCGTCTGCCTTCGGCTCAGGGAGTGATCCTGGCGTTATGGGATCGAGCCCCACAACAGGCTCCTCCGCTACGAGCCTGCTTCTTCCTCTCCCACTCCCCCTGCTTGTGTTCCCTCTCTCGCTGGCTGTCTCTATCTCTGTCAAATAAATAAATAAAATCTTTAAAAAAAAATCATGCCTTGATCCCTTCTGGGACATTCCGGTCTTGCATCCTCCCTTTCCTCAGGGTCTTTACACATGCTCCTCCCTTCTCTGGGAATTCTCTTTACCTAGTGCCCAGGGTGACAGCTGTGGAGGTATTAAGACAGAAATATTTTGAAGGTGGAGTAGACAGGATTTTCCGATGGATTGGAGGTGAGGCTTGAGAGATAGGGGAATGAACATGGACGCTGAGATAGGGCCTGTGCATCTAAAACTGTGGAATTATTGCTACTGGAGATGGGGGAGGAGTGTGGGTAGAGCAGGCCTGGGGACCAGGTTTGGATGTATTAAATCCGATATGCTCATAAATATCCAAGTGGAGACACCTGATAGACAACTGGATATGCAAATCTGGGCTTTAGGAATAAGACCAAGATAGAAAGTAGATGATATTCAAAGGCAAGAACCATTGTCCCACTATGGGAATTGAAGAAAGGGGAAGAGGAGTGAGGATGAGCGGTGGGCTGCACCATTCACTGGAGAGCAGAGAGAGCAAGAAACAGCCACCAGTGTGGTAGGAGGAGAAGCAAGAGAGGGTGGAATCATGGAAGCCAAGTGAGGGGAGAGAGTTCCCAGGCGGGGCGGGATTGCTGCAGAGAGGTAGAGAAAAATAAGGATGACATTGGATCTAGCAATGCGGAACTCACTGGTGACCTCAACAGAGCAGCTTGGTACAGAGGTTGGCATGAACTAGTCACTGGAATGGCTCAAGAAAGAGTGGGAGGAGGAAATCAAGGAGAAACAAGGCTTTTGAAGGGGTTTACAATAAAGGAGGACAGAAAACAGGCTGGTAGCTAGCAGGGGATATGGAGTCAAGAAAGGCTTTGTTGTTTTTAGTTTTTAAGATGGGGAATTGCAACATGCTTCTATGCTGATGAGAGTGATCTGGTAAATAGGGTAAATTGAGGATGAAGGGGATGAGGGGAAAATTGTTAGAGCGAGGCTCCTGAACAGGTGACAGGGAAAATTCCAATGCACAAGTGATGGCAATGGCCTTTGACAGGGCCAAAGTTCATCTGTGGCAACAGCAGGGCAGGCAGAAGTTAGGTGATGGGTATGGCAGACGTGGTGATGGGAGTCTATGGAAGTTCTCCTCTGAGTACTTCTATTTTCTCACTAAAAAAGGAAGCTAGATTGTCAGCAGGGATTGAAGAGGGGAAAAGGGTGGTGGGTGACTGAGGAGAGAAGGTAAGAAATAGTTTTCCAGGAAAGAGCAGGAGAATGAACTGACCAGGAAAGGCTAGAAGTTGGTAGGGCAGTGAGCCAAAAGAGGGGGAGATGGACAAGGGAGTTGAGGGAGTTATTGTTCTTATGAAAATGGGCCATGATATCTATGTTGATTAAGGAGGTAAGGGGCGTTGTTATGGTCTGAATGTTTGTAGTGCCCCCCCCCAACACACCACATTCATATGCTGAGATCCTAACTCCCAAGGTGATAATTTAGGAAATAGGCCTTGGGGAGCTGATTAGGATATGAGAGCCGAGCCCTCATGAATGGGATTGTTACCTTTCTAAAACAGGTTCCAGAGAGATCTGTTGCCCTCTCCACCAGGAGAGGAATGGCAAGAAGTCAGCAGTGTGCAGCCCAGAAGAGTGCCCTCCACAGAACACAACCATGTTGGTACCTGATCTTGGACTTCCATCCTCCAGATTGTGAGAAATAAATCTCTGTTGCTTTAGGCTACCCAGTCTGTGGTATTTGTTATAGCAGCCCAAATGGAATAAGACAGAGGTAATTAGGTGGGTATGGAACAGTGACAAGATGACAGAGCCAGTGAATTATAGGCCCCTACAGGGTCCAAGAACTCAAGGATAGCATATAGGGCTGGGGCTTAGGGAAGGTGGGCAGTGGTCCTATCTCTGTCCCCAAGAGCTGCATGGCTATGTAAACCATAGCACCCTGGTTTTCTACATCAACAGAATCAGTGGGTTATTGAGACGATTCCTAAGATCCCTCTATTATTCTCCTTTTTCTGAGAGATGGATAAGATACCTGGATTCTACATTCAGCTTTAAATGAGCTCTAAGTACTTAGGGTTTAATTTCTCTTTCTCTTGGCTTCTTCATATGAAAAATGGGAATAATGATACCTATTAGAGTACCCATCCAAATATGAGGTGTCATGAGAAGAGGGTTTTCATTTATTTAATTTATTTATTTATTTATTTATTTATTTATTTATTTATTTATTTATCTTTGTCAATTTTGTTCACTTCAATTCAGAACTTATAATAGTTCCTAGCAACTAGTAGGTGCTGAATATACATTTTGTTGTTTGGTTATTCAGTTGGTTGGTTGGTTGGTTGGTTGGTTGGAGGAAGGAAGGAAAGTAGGAAGGAAGGAAGGAAGGAAGGAATGATGGAAGAAAGGAGTCAGTGAATACTTAATTTACCTATCCCACGAAATTACTGAGGAACAAATGAGATGAAGATGGTAAACTCTGCGAAAAGCTTGCAGTGCTGGAAGTTGCTATGCAAGGCTGCCAGAGCATCCCTGTGGTGTCCATTTCACTCTGGCTATGGAAACCAGAGGATCTTGTTAGGGACCTGCTGGAATACTGCCACCAGTTTACTGGAGAGCTGCAATCACAACNAAAAAAAAATCATGCCTTGATCCCTTCTGGGACATTCCGGTCTTGCATCCTCCCTTTCCTCAGGGTCTTTACACATGCTCCTCCCTTCTCTGGGAATTCTCTTTACCTAGTGCCCAGGGTGACAGCTGTGGAGGTATTAAGACAGAAATATTTTGAAGGTGGAGTAGACAGGATTTGCCGATGGATTGGAGGTGAGGCTTGAGAGATAGGGGAATGAACATGGACGCTGAGATAGGGCCTGTGCATCTAAAACTGTGGAATTATTGCTACTGGAGATGGGGGAGGAGTGTGGGTAGAGCAGGCCTGGGGACCAGGTTTGGATGTATTAAATCCGATATGCTCATAAATATCCAAGTGGAGACACCTGATAGACAACTGGATATGCAAATCTGGGCTTTAGGAATAAGACCAAGATAGAAAGTAGATGATATTCAAAGGCAAGAACCATTGTCCCACTATGGGAATTGAAGAAAGGGGAAGAGGAGTANCCCTCTCTCGCTGGCTGTCTCTATCTCTGTCAAATAAATAAATAAAATCTTTAAAAAAAAAAAAAGAATCATGCCTTGATCCCTTCTGGGACATTCCGGTCTTGCATCCTCCCTTTCCTCGGGGTCTTTACACATGCTCCTCCCTTCTCTGGGAATTCTCTTTACCTGGTGCCCAGGGTGACAGCTGTGGAGGTGTTAAGACAGAAATATTTTGAAGGTGGAGTAGACAGGATTTGCCGATGGATTGGAGGTGAGGCTTGAGAGATAGGGGAATGAACATGGACGCTGAGATAGGGCGTGCATCTAAAACTGTGGAATTATTGCTACTGGAGATGGGGGAGGAGTGTGGGTAGAGCAGGCCTGGGGACCAGGTTTGGATGTATTAAATCCGATATGCTCATAAATATCCAAGTGGAGACACCTGATAGACAACTGGATATGCAAATCTGGGCTTTAGGAATAAGACCAAGATAGAAAGTAGATGATATTCAAAGGCAAGAACCATTGTCCCACTATGGGAATTGAAGAAAGGGGAAGAGGAGTAAGGATGAGCGGTGGGCTGCACCATTCACTGGAGAGCAGAGAGAGCAAGAAACAGCCACCAGTGTGGTAGGAGGAGAAGCAAGAGAGGGTGGAATCATGGAAGCCAAGTGAGGGGAGAGAGTTCCCAGGCGGGGCGGGATTGCTGCAGAGAGGTAGAGAAAAATAAGGATGACATTGGATCTAGCAATGCGGAACTCACTGGTGACCTCAACAGAGCAGCTTGGTACAGAGGTTGGCATGAACTAGTCACTGGAATGGCTCAAGAAAGAGTGGGAGGAGGAAATCAAGGAGAAACAAGGCTTTTGAAGGGGTTTACAATAAAGGAGGACAGAAAACAGGCTGGTAGCTAGCAGGGGATATGGAGTCAAGAAAGGCTTTGTTGTTTTTAGTTTTTAAGATGGGGAATTGCAACATGCTTCTATGCTGATGAGAGTGATCTGGTAAATAGGGTAAATTGAGGATGAAGGGGATGAGGGGAAAATTGTTAGAGCGAGGCTCCTGAACAGGTGACAGGGAAAATTCCAATGCACAAGTGATGGCAATGGCCTTTGACAGGGCCAAAGTTCATCTGTGGCAACAGCAGGGCAGGCAGAAGTTAGGTGATGGGTATGGCAGACGTGGTGATGGGAGTCTATGGAAGTTCTCCTCTGAGTACTTCTATTTTCTCACTAAAAAAGGAAGCTAGATTGTCAGCAGGGATTGAAGAGGGGAAAAGGGTGGTGGGTGACTGAGGAGAGAAGGTAAGAAATAGTTTTCCAGGAAAGAGCAGGAGAATGAACTGACCAGGAAAGGCTAGAAGTTGGTAGGGCAGTGAGCCAAAAGAGGGGGAGATGGACAAGGGAGTTGAGGGAGTTATTGTTCTTATGAAAATGGGCCATGATATCTATGTTGATTAAGGAGGTAAGGGGCGTTGTTATGGTCTGAATGTTTGTAGTGCCCCCCCCCAACACACCACATTCATATGCTGAGATCCTAACTCCCAAGGTGATAATTTAGGAAATAGGCCTTGGGGAGCTGATTAGGATATGAGAGCCCGAGCCCTCATGAATGGGATTGTTACCTTTCTAAAACAGGTTCCAGAGAGATCTGTTGCCCTCTCCACCAGGAGAGGAATGGCAAGAAGTCAGCAGTGTGCAGCCCAGAAGAGTGCCCTCCACAGAACACAACCATGTTGGTACCTGATCTTGGACTTCCATCCTCCAGATTGTGAGAAATAAATCTCTGTTGCTTTAGGCTACCCAGTCTGTGGTATTTGTTATAGCAGCCCAAATGGAATAAGACAGAGGTAATTAGGTGGGTATGGAACAGTGACAAGATGACAGAGCCAGTGAATTATAGGCCCCTACAGGGTCCAAGAACTCAAGGATAGCATATAGGGCTGGGGCTTAGGGAAGGTGGGCAGTGGTCCTATCTCTGTCCCCAAGAGCTGCATGGCTATGTAAACCATAGCACCCTGGTTTTCTACATCAACAGAATCAGTGGGTTATTGAGACGATTCCTAAGATCCCTCTATTATTCTCCTTTTTCTGAGAGATGGATAAGATACCTGGATTCTACATTCAGCTTTAAATGAGCTCTAAGTACTTAGGGTTTAATTTCTCTTTCTCTTGGCTTCTTCATATGAAAAATGGGAATAATGATACCTATTAGAGTACCCATCCAAATATGAGGTGTCATGAGAAGAGGGTTTTCATTTATTTAATTTATTTATTTATTTATTTATTTATTTATTTATTTATTTATTTATCTTTGTCAATTTTGTTCACTTCAATTCAGAACTTATAATAGTTCCTAGCAACTAGTAGGTGCTGAATATACATTTTGTTGTTTGGTTATTCAGTTGGTTGGTTGGTTGGTTGGTTGGTTGGAGGAAGGAAGGAAGGAAAGAAGGAAGGAAGGAAGGAAGGAAGGAATGATGGAAGAAAGGAGTCAGTGAATACTTAATTTACCTATCCCACGAAATTACTGAGGAACAAATGAGATGAAGATGGTAAACTCTGCGAAAAGCTTGCAGTGCTGGAAGTTGCTATGCAAGGCTGCCCGAGCATCCCTGTGGTGTCCATTTCACTCTGGCTATGGAAACCAGAGGATCTTGTTAGGGACCTGCTGGAATACTGCCACCAGGTTACTGGAGAGCTGCAATCACAACAGCACAGATTAACACCCTTGAACACAGCGCTGGAAAGAGAGTCTTGAGAGTATGGGGCATGAGGCACACACCATCTCATTTCTACAGTGGAGTGAAGGGGAAGCAAGGACAGCTCCAGAACCGAGTGAAGCCAGTGGGAGGCCGAGCATTAGAGTGGAGCATCAGAGTGAGGTCTCTGTTTCAGCAGAATGAGGGGTGCTAACAAGAAAAGGCAGAAGGCCCCCAAAAGCAAACTCTCTCTTGTCTGTGCTGCCTGGGAATGAATATGGGAGAGCTCTGTTGGGGAGGGCAGAGGAGGAGGACTGAGAATTCCTCAGACATTAGCATTGCTCTGTAAAAGCACCCTCCATCAAGACATTAAGCATGCCTTGAGCAGCCTATGGTTAATGTTGAGTCATTGCGACTAGGATTTAAGAGAAAAATACTTCAGGCAGCTATGAGGATTTTCCCCCCTTAAAATCTCCAAAACAATGCAGCAAAGCTGGTTCTAAATAGGATGGCATGAGCAGAGCCTATCACAGACTTCCCATGTTCTCTCTGGCTTGTTCTCAGCCTGTCATCTGGGTCTCCGACCCCTTTGACCCACAGGTAGGAAAATGACAGATGCAAATTGAAGGAGAAATACTCTAGCTGGTGGATGTCACAGGGGGCATTTTCAACTCAGCACAAATTTTCTGGAAGTATACTGTTAAAAATGGTCCTATTTGAACCCATTGGCCTTTGCTTTTGTTTTAAGAAAGTTCAAAGTAAAAAAAAGAGGGAAAGAGAGAGGGAGAGAGAGAGAGAGAAAAGGAAAAGAGTCCTGACAGCAAAGGATTCAAACATTCCTAGCTTGTGAATGACAAATTTCCCTTTCATTTCTGTTCTAAACACTTGCACTCTGCAAGATCTGTTAATGATGGTGTGCTTCTCTGTGTGTTTATCTAGGTATCTAGATATACGTCTACATATCAAGCAAAAAACAGATCTCTGAAGCCTTCTCAGGCATGAGCCAAGGAATGTAGAGTAATTATCTGTGACCAATTCTCATCTATAACTAATTAGAATTTTACTTTCTCATAGCATTTCCTTCCTGGTCTAGGTCCAAGGTTTTTCCTTCTCCTTTTTCTTTTTTTCCTAGAAAAGGAAGATACCTGGATACATTTAGAACTGTGGGGTGGGAAGGGAACAGGGGGAAAGAGAAAAGGGGAAAGGGGGCACTTTTCAGATTGCATTATTGCGTTAATCTGATTGAACCTTCTTTGGTTATTCGCGGTTGTGAATGCTTTTCCAGCCTGGGAAGGGTTTCTCCACCCTCTGGGTGTTGCATTTGAACCGAAGTCTGCAGAATAGTTTAAGAGCCCCTGCTCACCTCTCTCACTCCCACCTCAGGCGAGCAGTTCCCCATCCCAACCACGGCTTTGAGATCCCTTCCAAACTTGGCGTCTCAAACTGAATCCCAGATGTTCACTTAGCAAGAAATAAATGAATGGCCCAAGCTGTGGACTGAACCAGTGATCCTCACAAATAGATTCCAGGTGTGTTGGCATCTGGACTGCTATCTCTCTTTTTCTCCATTTTACATGCATGCACACACACACACTCACACAACACACGATACCAGTTCCATCCTGAAAAAGAATTAAACACCATCTCCAGATGTAGAGCTGATGCAGAATGGACAGGACTAGTTACCTAACATGAATTACATCTTTTCAATCATGGACAAAGGTAAAAGGG
Source organism: Ailuropoda melanoleuca (assembly GCF_002007445.2). Lineage (NCBI taxonomy): Eukaryota > Metazoa > Chordata > Mammalia > Carnivora > Ursidae > Ailuropoda > Ailuropoda melanoleuca. The sequence continues at coordinate 89,637,610 of NC_048220.1, read as the reverse complement.
CTCCAAACACATCCCCCTTTGCCTTCAATAATCAAAAGCATGATACATTTGATGTTTAAAATCAGGTTAGGCCTGAAAGCACTTAGAATTGCTAAACTACCTTAATTGGCATCAATTTTCATTGTCAGTCTCAGCTACCTCCTGCATTTCCTATGAAACTCACCTTATTGCAAATTTAACAAGCACCTACTATTTGCCTACCTGGGACAAGCAATTTAGGGAAGGAAAAAGAGAGAAATCAAGATGTAAAGGACAGAGTCCTGCAGAAACAGCAAAGTTCAAGGCACTTAATTCATAAATTGATTGAGAAATTTAATGTTTACTCAGTGTTTATTCCTTTTTTTCATTTTTACTCATTTTTGATGCTTCCCTCTTTTAATTCAAGTATAATTAACATATAGTATTTTATTAGTTATAGGTGCACAATATAGCAATTCAACAATTCCATATATTTCTCAGTGCTCCCAAAGTAAGTGTACTCAATTCCCTTTATCCATGTCACCCATTCCCCTCCCCCACCACCTCCCCTCTGGCAACAGTCAGTTTATTCTCCATACTTAAGAGTCTGATTTTTTTTTGTCTTTTTCTTTCTTTCTTTGTTTCTTAAATCCCACGTGAGTGGAATTATATGGTATTTGTCATTGTCCGACTTACTTCACGTAGCATTATACCCTCTAGGTCCATCCATATTGTTGCAACTGGCAAGATTTCATTCCTTTTTGCAGCTAGGTAATAGTCCACTGTGTATGTATACCATATATTCCTCATGCCTGTTCTGTATCATGCTCTGGGACACAAAATCCAGCAAGATCCTCTCCTTAAAGAGCTTACAGTCAGTCTACCATGGAAGGAAGAGAAGTACATTGATGACCACATGCAAATGTGATCTGTGCTGATGGAGAAAGGAATAGAGGAAGCTGTGGGAGAAGTCTTTATGGCTCCATGGAGGAGGCAATATTGGATTAGCATCTGGTGACAGAAAGAGGAAAGAGCTTGGGAACGAAAAACAGAGAAAGGGCAGAGAGAACACATGGTTGAAGGAACTTTGATGGGACACCTCAGGCACAGCATCTATTTTAATGGGCTGAGTGAAGGATGGGGATGCCCTATGGGTGGATGGAGTAAGACTTGGCAGGCACAAGCCATGTGAGGTTGGGCGCACTTGTGTGTCAAGTTGGTAAGATCAGCACATGTGAAGCAATGAGAGAAGCATGAGCTGGAACACTGGATGATGGATATCGGCTGTAAGTGAAGCAGGAAGGGAGAGCCAATCAGGGGCTATGGGACTTGTGGAGGAGGCAAGTCTTCAAGGACAGGTAGAGAGAAAGGGGTAGGTCTTCCAGGCTCAGAGGGCAGCATGAGCACTGCAAGAGGCAAATGCTTTTCCATGACAGGTGTACAGACAGTGAGTCAACCATCACGGTCCCAGCAGTGGAAATATGTAAAGACAAAAATGAAGGCTAGATGGATGAGATGAAGCTATAGGGCTTGTGGGAGGCCACTGGGTCCCCAAATGCAGTCATCAAACCTCTAAAGTGATTTCAGAGGGTAAATGCACAAACATGCTTATGTCAATCAGCATATATTCTTATGTTTTTAGAAAAATGTGTAACTCTCTGGTGGCAATTATTACTTAAGATAAAGCTAAGGGAAAAAAATAAGTTGACTTAAAGTCAAGTTAAAGAAAATATTAAATAATAACAGTACAGGTTTGACACAAGTTGACCAGAACCATGAAGGGGGTATAGAAACTGCTCGCATTTGGGGGAAATCTGTGTTGCTAAATGGCTGGTCACTGAAGTCTCTTGACCAGGCTTGACATGAAGAAAGGAACACTGTAGGAAGAAGACTCAGGCAGGGCACGCAGGAAGTTGTATCAGGGGGAAGCAAGAGCTGATGGGAGAGAACACGGAGGTGCCCATTTACATGAGGAAGTATGAGTCAAAGGGGACCAGAGTTATAATCAGCAGACAAATACGAAGATGACAAGGATAGTTGGAATAGAGAGAAAACATGATAGATGGATTTATTGCGCTAATTCTTCCCTTCTTCTTTGTGATAGAATTGTATACCTAAGATTTTGGCCATGTGTCCTTGTGGTATTTCCCATGAAAGAGGGCAGTGTCCATCTCCTCACCCTGCTGGTGTCGGCTTGGACATGTACCTTGATTTGGCCAATAGAAGGTTAGTGGGTGTGATGTGAGCAGAGGCTTTAAATGTGCTTCTGTGGTTTGGCTTGATCTCATCTCTTCTTCCACCTGTCTTGAGAAATTTATGCCTCTGGTAGTCACAAGCCCAAGGAGAATAAGAAATCACATGACAGATCCTAAACCCAGTCTACAGTCTGAATCCAAGGCCTGCTGAGCCTAGCTGAGGTCAGCTGATATCAGCCAAACACAGCCAATTTATGACCCATAAGCAAGGAAAATAAACACTTATTTTCCATAAGACACTGAGATTCTGAGGTTGTTTAGATAAAAGGGAAATTGACTAATACAGGGGAGGAGGAGTTGCCTTCAGATTTGCAGTGGTCTCCTGTCTGGTTCCCCTGCTTCCACCACTGCCCACCTACATCCTCTTCTCTGGCAGCTAGAATGATCCTTTCAAGATGCACATTAAGTCATTCCTTTGCTGAGAAGCCTCCAATGGCTCCCATCTCACTCAGTGAAATTGATGTTCTTACAATGGGCCACATGTCTCTACATGATCTGTCTACCTCCCTCGCCCTTTGCCTTTCAAACGTCAGCTCCTTCCACTCTCCTGCATTCTCACACCGCACCAGCCACATAGCCTCCCTGCTTCTCCTGGAACACATCAGAGTGCTCCCTTCCTCAGGCCTTCTCCTTGCTTTCCTCTTCCTAGAAAATACTTCCTTCAGATATTCAAAGAGCTAACATCTTCACCTCCTGTCTTAAAGCAGTGGAATGAATGACATGGCCTGCTCTGAATCCAACTGGACATCTCCTCGTGGGCATCCCATTGGCATGTCTGATGTGGATACTGTCATCTCCCTCCACCCCAAACTTGCTCCTACCCACACGGTCCCCATTCCAGGGAGTGATCCTCTCTCATGCTTCACTCCTTTTCACTTGACACTCCCCATGTGCCACAAGTCACTGTGTGCTGTGAGCTTTGACTATTAAATACGTCTCCAAACCTTTCTCTTTTCCTACCTCCACTGCCTCCTTCCTACTTCAGGCTACCATGGTCTCCCCTTTTCATTACTGAAATGGGCTCCCCCTGCCAGCCTTTTGCCTCCAGTCTTGCTCCTCACCTTTCTGCTCAACTCTTAAAGCAATTCTACACATTCCAGGTGAACTGATTCCCCTGTTATAGTGTTTCCCCTGCTGAAAATCCCTCAATACCTCCCCACTGTCCTCAGAAAATATTAAAACATCTTCATCCTGCTTGGGAAGCTCGGTATCTGTCACCTGTCCTTTGTCCCTCTAGCTGTGATGAATTTCATTTAGCTCCCGTACATACCCTGCTCTCTCTCACCCTTGGGCCTTTGCAAATGTTGTTCCCTCTATCTGGAATTCTTTTCTTTTCTCCTCCACTTCATTAACTCCTATTCAGCCCCCAGGTCTCAACTGAGGGGGCATCTCTTCTAGGGAGCCTGTCTAATCCTTCTCTCTACCCCTATGGTCTTCTGAAATTATTTCGCTATACTGAAATTTCCTATTGACTGGCTTCTTTCATTACAGAGTGAGTGCTGTACTGAAAGGTGTCTCCACACCAGGGTCGGTAAATGTTCTCTGTAAGAGCCAGGTGCTAATTACTTTAGGCTTTTCAGGCCTTAGGCTACCTGTCACAACCACTCAATTCTGCCAATGTAGCATGAAAGCAGCCATAAACAATATATACATGACTGGGCATGACTGTGTTCCTATAAAACTTTATTTACAAAAACAGGCAGTGCACTGGATTTGGCCCACAGGCCACACTTTGCCAAATCCTGCTCCAGATAGTAACTGTATCCCGGGGCCTCAAGGAATGCCTTCTACATCAAAGGGGCTCAATAAGGATTTCTCGAATAAAGAAGGAAAGATCAAATCAGTATATGAGTAAATGAATGGTATGCTTTAAAGGCCAAGCTAACCTAGTTTGAAAACATCTTTCTTAGAACTAAACACGTATTTTAGGAACTGTGTCTTTTCTTGTTCCCTCCTGTTTAAAACCCTGTCATGAAATAATAATATTTATTGAGTGCCACCATTTTAAACACTTGCCAGTGATTAGTCCATTTTATCCTCAAAATAACCCTATGAGCTATGAACTTTTTTTATCTTCAGTTTGTGCAGGAGGAAACCTCAGAGAGGTTCCTTAAAGCTAGGGTTCTGCCTTGCCTTCAGCAGAGCCCTCCTTCCCTAGAGACCCTGGCCCAGTGCCAGTGATCCAGCCCCTCCGTTGGGCTTCTTCCCCCAGTGTCTCTGAGGTCAGCCCGAACCCTTATGTGCCCCTGACCTGCTTTGCCTATGTGCCATGCACCAGGTCTGGGGTCAGTCATTCCTAATTTGGATCGCCTGCCTGCCAAGCCCTCTAGCTCCCTCACCCACAATCTCCAGGTTTGATACTGGCTTGCCTTTTCCCCAGGGGTTTATCGCTGCTCTGGACCCGACTGGCCCTCTGAGCTCCATTCGATCATTTTCCCCCTTTCTCACCTTTATTCTGCCCTCTGAGGAAGTTCTAATACCAGCATGACATGTTTCAAAGGCCAGGGCACAAATGATTGTATCTAGAACTTGAAAAGTATGAGAAAAATCCAAGAGATGAGAAATGCTCTGATAGAAGCAGTAGCAAGCTCAGCGGTCTTCCTACGGAGATTTGGCCAATTACCGAAAACACTTCCTTTGGCTGAAAAGCTCACCATTGAATTAGACTTGGGGAAGAACACGCTGTAATGTTAAACCCCAAAGGGCCTCTCTTTGCCCCGAGGCCCTGATTTCATCTGTACTTTCTCGATGTTTATCAGAAGTATGTTCCCCGTGAGGATTTAAGGGCTCCCAACAAAAGCAGATCCCTCATTGAGAAGCTGGAGGCGGCACTTTCAGCCTGGATTTGTCCTCTCCCGCTTTTCCAGACAGGGGTCTCTGCCTCTCACCCTGAACTCAGCAGCCCCTGGCGGCTCACAGCACTGGTTTGAATCTGAGTTGTGAGCCGATGGGTATCGCCGTGGCGGGATGGGAGGCTGCAATGTTAATTGCTCGTTAGCCATCTGCACATGCTGCGCTTCAGCTAAAAGACAAGAGAAAGCCTGTGAGCTGCCGATACCTGGGAGTCCAGCTACCGACACACGTGGAAACTATCCAGGGGGACCTCAGGTTCAATCCACAGCTTGGCCACATATTTATTTCTCACTAAAATAACATCTGGGTTTCATTTTTTGGTGACAACTCATTTGGACAAGACCTTGAGCAGGTTAAAAAAAATTAGACTTTCCACCCTTCCCCCAGCGTTGGGGGACCAAACTTTGTTTAAGCTCTTTTGTGAGCCAAGGGTGTGAATAAGAAATTGGTGTGGGGACTGCAAGCTGGGGTGTAAACAAGGAGTTATTTGTTTCTTCTTATTAAAAGATGATGACTTTGTGGAGTTCACACACTCCCCACTTGTGTGCAAGGCAGAGTTCCTGGGGAGAATATAAAGCAAATTATGTACAGCTCCCAGGAGTCTACAGCTCAATTACTAGGCAGTTCGAAGGCTCGACTCTGTGTCCAAAGCCTTTGGGACCAAGCATAGGATGGCTGGGTTTGGAGAGCAGGTTTAAGTTGTGCATTGACCCCGGAGAACGTGACAGAATGCCACAATAACTCCGCAGGTTCCACGAAGAGCTAGTAGCCCTGGCTGCTATAGCCTGGGATCCCTGGGGGTACCTGCCATAATATAAGCTCTGTGAGATCAAGGACACTATCACTTTCGCTCTTGACCACATCCTCAACACCTAGCAGAGCATCTGCTTCTAGTAAGTACTCACATGTGTTTGCTCAATAATGGACAAATGGTACAATACACAGGTTCTCTTGTGATTCCAGCCCCTGCCTATGGCCACATCTCCTCCAAACAACACCCAGAATATTTGCCACAGTCCTGAGAGGTGGGAGGATGCCAGCCATATGTATGATAAAGCAGCTTCTCTGAGACAAAAAACAAGATTCCTTATTGACTGGAGCCTCCACAGCAGAGATGGAGTGGGAGCTCCTGTTTCCTGGCTCTCCAGCTGAGGCACTTCTGAGGAGGAAATAGGTATGCCTGCATAGTTAGTGAGACCTTGGGTTCCCACATCCAAACGTAAAATTTAATTCCATGCCTACTATGTGCAGAGCATGGTGCTAAGAGCTTTGGAGATTTCAAAAAAGAGGCATGGAGGGATATGACGCTTGCTCTTGGACTCTCAGAGGTCTTCTCATAGGCTGTGCTCTTTTCTACCACAGGACATTTGCACATGCTGCCTGCTTATCTGCATGCATGCCCTTCATGTTCCCCAACCTTCTTTTGAATAGCTTCAGATTTTTGCTCAATCATTACTATCTCAGGAAATCATTATTACTTTCCCTTATTACAACCCCTGCCAGAGTAGGTCAGATCCCCCAGTATGCCTTTATGCAACCATGTACTCCTTCTGCATAGTATTTAGTACAACTGTAACTTTCCATCGTTTTCTGTGATTATTTGATTAACAGTGCCTTCCTACTACCTGCACTGCCCAATACAGTGCCCACTAGTCATGTGGTTATTTAAACTAAAATTAATTAAAATTAAACAAAATTAAAAATTCATCCCTCAGCTACTTTAGTCACATTTTAAGTGGTTAATAGCCACATGTGGCTAATGGATATCCTACTGGACAGTGCAGCGGAGATATCATACCTCTATGACTGCAGAACATTCTATTGGACGATGCTGTGCTAGACTGTACAGTCTGTGAAGACAGGTATCATGACAGTTATTACCTCCGTTCTATACCACCATAGGTAGCACAGTGCCTACCACATAGTGAATGTTCATGAAATATCTGCTGAATGAATGAGGAGCCAAGGAGTCAGACTTGTACTCTAGAACACATGGCAGCATGATTCAGTACTACATGGAAGCCAGAGGACAAGACAATCACGGAACAAAGCGCTGTTATTGTAGGTGGGTTTGAAGGCTTAGTGGAGGAGGGAACATCTGTGTTGGGCTTTGAAGAGTAGGTAGGAGTCTGACAGTGGAGAAGAGGTAGGGTATCATAAACAGCAAAAGAAAACAGCACTTGAGTCAGGTCATGGAATCAATAAAAAGTGTGTCCTGCTGGGGAAGAACAGTGATTCATCTTAGGTGGCACATAGGGGTTTGGGGTGAAAGTCCTGGAATGGCACGCTGAGGAAGCTAAATTTCATTCACATGTGATTTCAGGTAGATATGGCCCAACTACTACGTGCCAGTGCTAAGTGCTACAAACATGACCTCATTTGATATTTGCAGCATCCCAGCGGTGAAGATACTATAATTTATGATCCCCATTTACGGGTGAGAAAACTAAAGTTTATATGGGCCATATAGATTCATATGGGTTAAATAACCCAATAAAAGTCACATAGCTAACAAGTAGCAATAATGTGATTACTGAAATGAAGCTCCATATAGGTAGGGAGTATACCTGTCTCACTCTCCACTGCAATTACCAAGACCTTGCAGAGTGCTGGAACATGCTAGAGGCCTAATCGGTAGCTGGTGAATGAACAAGTGACCAAACTGGGAACCCCACTAGCTGGAGTGGAGATGGATAGAAAGGAGAAAGGTGGTATTGCAGAGGTTTAGGAGTAAGGGTTGGGTTGGACACTCTGGGTTCTGTCTTGGAGCCAAAACTTAACTTCTGGGTGGCCTGGAGTGAGCGAGTCTCTTAACTCTTGTGTCCATCAGACCCACGGCCATAACTGATAGTGCCTTTGCTGGACAGTGGTAAGAACTCAATGAAGTAGATAATGCACATACTGGTTATCAATAAATAATGGGTTTTTTTTTTATTATGTTAGTCACCATACAGTATATCATTAGTTTTTGATGTAGTACTCCATGATTGTTTGCATATAATGGCTTCTTTTATCAGGAGGAGATCAGGACCCTATCCCTTTCCCTACGTTTTGGAGGGCAGAGGTGTCACAGATATTGTGCTGGTTGAATCAGTCCAGGACTTGACAACTAAAGGAAAACTGGGGTTAAGGAAGGAATCAGATTCCTGAAAGGATTTGAGCCTGGGGGAATGAAAGGCTAAATGAGACCATGATCAGAGGTGGGGAGCACAAGAGAAAGAGGTCTGGGTGAAAAATCAAGGTCATAGTGGTTTCCTCTGGGTCCCAAATCCAGGAACCCAGCGAAGACTAGAAAAACAGACATATCCAGGGGCATAGAAAGGCCCTCGCTCAGTCAAGTAGGATGGATTCCTAGGCCCTTTAAGAGCAGAGCAACTGCCTCATCAAGTACATTCCCCAAAAACTCTAAAGGTTTATTGTGTGGCTTGCTTAGAGCTCCATGTGACATCATCTTCACCATGAGTGCTGTCAGGGAGCTGTGTGAGAAGTCAATCATTAGGCCCAAACAAAATAGATAACATGCGAAGCCAAGGCTATGTGGCTTCCTGGTTTGGCACTCAAAGTATCTAGGAGCCAGCAGGTGAACGTCACCTGGGAGCCTGTGAGAAATGCAGCCTCTTAGGCCATGCCTGGGATCTGCTAAATCAGCCTCGGCCTGTTAGCCACGTCTCCAGGTGGCTCGTGTGAACATTAACGTCTGAGGGTTCAGAGCTCTGTAGACAGGCTGCCTAAGTTCTGGTTCTGTACTTACTACATCTGTGACCTAGGCAAGTGACTTAACATCTCTAAGCTTCTATTTCTTCATCTAGGCAAAGGGGAAAACAATCAAGCTGACTCATCCGGTAGTTCTCAGGCTTGCCTAAGATTAAGCATATGGAAGTGGTTAACACAAGTTTGTAACTGGTAAATGCCCAATTAATGCCAGCAACAGTTCTTAGAAACTCAGCGTCCAAGACAAGAGGCGGAATGATGGTCCAACTGACCACTCCAGGTAACAGGATGTTCCCAAAGGAATTAATTGGTAAAACCAACATGAAACTACCACCCACCCAGCCACCCTCCCCAGATACATTTATTTATCTCTCCAAATGTTTGGAAGGCTCCACCTTGCAAAGTACTTGAACCAGATCTGGCCCATCTTCTTGATCTTACAGTTCAAGATTCAGGACGGACAAGATTAGGCAGAGAGCCAACATAAACACTGGAATGGGCCCTGAATCACTCTCCTGATTAGATCAGCAAACACACCAGGGCCGCCTGAAGGACACATTCCCGGAGGGCAGAGGCAGATAGGAATCAGGTCAACCTCAGCCCTGCCCAGCAGGGGTTTATGGCCAGAAGGAAGAGAAAGGTGGTAGGATTGGACTGACCCACCTCCTTTTTAGACAGTGACATCAGCTGAAAACAGAGTCAGAGTAAGGTTCCAGAGTAATACCAGGAGCACCTAACCTTTTCTGAGTGCTCACAGTGTTCTAAGGGTTTTGTAGGTTTTAACTAATTGCATACTCTCAACAACCCTATAAGGTCCAGACCATTATTTATTTCACCTCATTTTACAGATGATAAAACCAAGAACTTAAGTTACTTACTATATGATTAATCACACCACTAGTACGTGGCAGAATTAGGATTTTGGTCAGGTGCACAATGCCCCTCTCACCTCATCTGTGCTTAACTGACCATTGCTCTCCTGCTGTCTATCCTGTGTGGCCGGACATCCTGTGTTGCCCAGGAAAGGCGAGGGTGGGCTGGCTGAGGCATGCAGCAAGGGGCTTGCCCCACCTTTGGAGGGATGGATTCCAGATCCTGCCTGAGGGAGAGCTTCTCATCTTACTCAGCCTCAGCTACAAGCAAGTGGTGACACTTTCTGGGATGCCTATTCCTATTCTGAGGAACGGCAACATGGAAATTCAAAAGATGAAATCACAGAAGCAGTTTATCACCCTAAGTACAAAGACAGGCATCTGTCAACAAAGGCACATGATTATAGGTGAGCGTTCACTGAGTGCCTCTTCCTCTGTTGCTCTTGGAAATCTTTTGAGACCCCGAGTTGTCAAGAAGTCTCTAGTTGCAGAGACTCAATGTCTCTGCATGTGTGGAGACAGATGCAGAGGCAAGCATGGAGGCAGTGATCTCTCCTCCGTGCCGTCTCTTCACTACAGCCCACTTGCCCACGCACCAGGTAGCCAATGCGAGTGAGTCTGGGGCTCTTGTCCCGGCCCCCAATTCTCCAGTAGTGTGTCTCCTGGCTCCCCTCCTCAAACATGGCCTCACTCTTCCCCCTGGTCCCACTGTACTCATGGCTTTCCCATTCAGCCCCTGCCGGTCCTTGGGGCCCCACACTGCTCTGCACACTACAGCGCCCAGTGTGGCCAGTGCCTCCATGAGGCCCCCACAGACAGAGATAAGATTCTAAAACCCACTTGCAAACATGCCTTCTTCATTCACAAACTGACAGATGGATACTAGTCAAATGAAAGAGAAGTCTTAATTTGGAGGTTTAAAAAAAAATCTAAATCCTAAGCCCACAGAATGTACAATACAAACAATGAAGGGTAATGTAAACTTGGACTCTGGGTTATTTCGATGTGTGAAGGTAGGTTCATCAATTGTCACAAATGTCCCACTCTGGTGGGAGATGTTGACAATAGGAGAGGCTGTGGGTGTAGGGGGGAAGAGGCGTAAGCACATCTCCGTACCTTCTCCTCAATTTTACTGCACACCTAAAACTGCTCTAAATAGTCTTAATAATTTTTTAAAATCTAAAGAATAATTTTCAAATAGTTAAAAAAAATATCTTGGATCCATGGTAGGTCATGGGCATGTGTTTTTTGGCTATTGGACTTTCTGGCTTCCTTCAACCACACCAAATAAATGATTGTCTTCTCCATCTATGGATAGAGCTCTGATTGGTATATGAAATCACACATATATACATGCATACATATGAAATCACACACACATACATACACACACACACACTTTCATAAGTTTGTATAAGAATAATTTCTGGAAGCATACAAAAAAAACAGGACAACAGCTACATTTGGGAAGGGGAACCAGGAAGCAGGTAAAGCAGGGACACTTCCTTTTGTTCCCTTCTAATCCTTAATAGATTTGTACCATGAATATGTAATACCAGCTAATTTCAATTTCAACAAGAGTCAATAACAACAATAAAAAACACGCAGAATTGTTGAGAGAAATATGGTCACGTGTCCATTCTAAACTGGTTCTTCAGACCAGTTCCTCCCTGACAGCGCACAGTACACACGTGTCAACAAAAGAAACAGTGCCCTTCAAGACAGACATACTGCGTCCACCTCAATCCCGTCACCCACGACGGCTCCTCTTCTGTACCAGACCCTTCCAGTGTGTGACCCTGCACATGGCCTCTATTTCCAGCTCCCGCTCTTGGTATTAATCAACTGATCTGCCTTCTTAGGACAAAGGACTTTGCCCATGATGTGCTCTCAGGTTTTTCCTTAGCATGGGGTATCTTGTGTTGACTCCTGAGATTCCAAAGCTAGAGGGGTTGCCCCCATCACTACAGGGAGTCGACTCCGGAATTCACTTTTCCATTCAGGCAAAGACGTCTTTATGCTAATTCCCGATTGGCCCCTGTAATCAAACTTGGGCTCCTTTGGAACTCCGAGCGTACAGGTAAACTTATGTACACATCAAGTTTCAAAATCCTGGCTTATACAGATAGAAGAAAATCTCATGCCTAACTCAGAACAAATAAGGCTCAGAAAATGAGTGCTTCCCCTCCAGCTTGGGCTGTTTTGTTTATGCACTACTTCTTCCCATTCAACAGGGCTGTCATTATGTGAGCGCCAATAATTCGGGCGGAATCGTGGACACAATATATCACTGTTCAGCACTGCCAGAATTGGAACATAAAGACCACTTAACTCAGAACAAAATCAGAGAGCCCACAAATTAGTCACTGCGGAGATGCCAAGATGATGTTAGTCTATTCACTGCACTCAACAGTATTACACATCTGAATGGGTTTAGA
>NC_048220.1:89610595-89624161 GCF_002007445.2 Ailuropoda melanoleuca | reverse complement strand
AATAGTCTTAATAATTTTTTAAAATCTAAAGAATAATTTTCAAATAGTTAAAAAAAATATCTTGGATCCATGGTAGGTCATGGGCATGTGTTTTTTGGCTATTGGACTTTCTGGCTTCCTTCAACCACACCAAATAAATGATTGTCTTCTCCATCTATGGATAGAGCTCTGATTGGTATATGAAATCACACATATATACATGCATACATATGAAATCACACACACATACATACACACACACACACTTTCATAAGTTTGTATAAGAATAATTTCTGGAAGCATACAAAAAAAACAGGACAACAGCTACATTTGGGAAGGGGAACCAGGAAGCAGGTAAAGGAGGGACACTTCCTTTTGTTCACTTCTAATCCTTAATAGATTTGTACCATGAATATGTAATACCAGCTAATTTCAATTTCAACAAGAGTCAATAACAACAATAAAAAACACGCAGAATTGTTGAGAGAAATATGGTCACGTGTCCATTCTAAACTGGTTCTTCAGACCAGTTCCTCCCTGACAGCGCACAGTACACACGTGTCAACAAAAGAAACAGTGCCCTTCAAGACAGACATACTGCGTCCACCTCAATCCCGTCACCCACGACGGCTCCTCTTCTGTACCAGACCCTTCCAGTGTGTGACCCTGCACATGGCCTCTATTTCCAGCTCCCGCTCTTGGTATTAATCAACTGATCTGCCTTCTTAGGACAAAGGACTTTGCCCATGATGTGCTCTCAGGTTTTTCCTTAGCATGGGGTATCTTGTGTTGACTCCTGAGATTCCAAAGCTAGAGGGGTTGCCCCCATCACTACAGGGAGTCGACTCCGGAATTCACTTTTCCATTCAGGCAAAGACGTCTTTATGCTAATTCCCGATTGGCCCCTGTAATCAAACTTGGGCTCCTTTGGAACTCCGAGCGTACAGGTAAACTTATGTACACATCAAGTTTCAAAACTGGCTTATACAGATAGAAGAAAATCTCATGCCTAACTCAGAACAAATAAGGCTCAGAAAATGAGTGCTTCCCCTCCAGCTTGGGCTGTTTTGTTTATGCACTACTTCTTCCCATTCAACAGGCTGTCATTATGTGAGCGCCAATAATTCGGGCGGAATCGTGGACACAATATATCACTGTTCAGCACTGCCAGAATTGGAACATAAAGACCACTTAACTCAGAACAAAATCAGAGAGCCCACAAATTAGTCACTGCGGAGATGCCAAGATGATGTTAGTCTATTCACTGCACTCAACAGTATTACACATCTGAATGGGTTTAGAGCTCCTCAGAGGGGTGTGTGGTGGGGTTTATTCACTGCTTCTGTTGCAGGGGATGGGCTGTCAGTAGCTGTGGCACATCAGACCAGTAGTCCCCATGCCTCAAGACATCCTGTTCCCTCTGTCCCTCCTCTGACCTTGGACCATCTAGCTTATGGTGCTGCATCCACCTTTGGCCATGTCCCCGGCATCCCCCTTCCAATGCTAATGTGTGGAATGGAATGTGCAAAGTTTAATGGGAAGCTCATTTCTCTCCACCGTGTCTCCTCTGCATCTAGATAGTCAAGATTGCAGGGAGTGGTCTACGTCTGAATGTTACTGTTGTGTGGATGATGAAGGACACAAGGACGTGTGTGAGAGCAATTTCATTAAAAGTCCATCATGGCTTGGCTGTGCAGTGAGCCATGCAAGCTAATGACCAGGTATTGTCAAATACTCAAAGGCCCTTAGCTTACCTCCCTGAATGATAAACTGACTTGCTTCCTTGGGGGCGTATTTAAGTACATGCAGGATAGTGGCTTTTGATATTCTAATCATTTACAAACTATCTTGTTATCACTTTTAGGTATCATCTATATTATTTAATATACTTCTGTAAATTAACTCACCTTCTTTATTTTCCTTAAATGCCTGCTTTACGCTCATGCATAGCAAAATTACCCACAGGCCATGCCTTTGAACAGCTATTTATCTAATACACATCACAAAAACTTGATGAAAATGAAAATGAGAATGTTACGTCTCTCACACCTTGGCACACTTGGAAGGCAAATCATCACTCAGGAGTCAACAGACTCCATTGTATCTTAAACTCTTTCTATCTCCCATCATTGCTAGCAAGGGATTTTGCACACAGTAAGTGTCCAATATCAATTTGCTCATTTCAATTGATCTCAGGTGCCATTTAACCAAACTCTACTCCTCGGGATTGTGATGAAGGAAAAAAAAAAAAAAGGTATTCCAAGATCTAAGCAAATTATTTCCCTGCTTTGTAGGCCTTGAGATTTGGAAGCTACTCAAAGAATATCTTCGCCCTGAATTTCTTGGTTCAATTAGAAAGGCCTAAAGAACTGACAAAGTGAGGCCATAACTTAGCAAAGCAAGAAAGCATGCAGGAAAGCAGAGCTTGCAAACAATGATGCAAAACCCTGCTTTAAGTGTCTTCAGGAGGAAGAATGTCTGCAGATCTGGACCTTTCATGTCGAGTTGGTACATGCATAGTAATCCACATGGGTGGCTGTAGTGCTTCAGCCACTGTTGTCAGATATAAGCATGGAGGGCCATGGTGAAATGCTCCCAGCCCATCCCTGATCAAAGCTTGTTCTTAACCAAAATAGTAAAGGTATGGACATTCACTCAACAAGGATCCAAAACTGAATGGGAAGGTCTGCTTCTCACTGGAGAAACTGGACTATGCATGGAAAATTCCACGCCACAGTTCAAAGGGGCATTGTGACCTAATAAATTTAGCTGCATGGGTTATTAAAGGCAACTATAAATTCAGCCTGAGTTTCCTCACCAACACCCCCTCCCCCCAGCTTTTCCCTCAGCTGAAACATGTTAAAGTGGAGAAAGTTCCCAGGGAAGCTTGGTGCCTGTTCTGATTGCATCTGACATGCCATGTGCCAGGATGAGGGATTCCTCTGTCAGTGACTGTTGCCGAAGCTGGGACCCCAGGAACACTGGCCTACAATCTCTGCTGAAGGCCCCAGAGTGGGGTTTCATGGACCTCCAGGTAAAGAAGACCTATAGTAACTATATCTGCAGCCAGCCAGAGCTGGGAACATTGCCTTTTGCTGGCTGGTTGTAACCAGCTTCTCACCAGAGAAGCTCTGTTAGAAAGTGAATAATTCATGTGCTCTTCCTCTGTGGGGTTTAGCAACGTAGGTGTCCTAACAAGTCAAACAACAGTGATAGAGATGTGTCTTTAGGGATTAGTGAAAATCGGACTCCTACCTGCTGGGATTTAGCTCTGCTCAGCCCCTATTCTGCAACCTGTGTGACCTCAGGGTCAGAAAATAAAAAGGCAGAGCCCTGGTTTAGAAAGCATCACACATGGAGTAGCAAACATGACCTCTCTTTTTTTTTCTTCAGCTTTTTAAGACAGACCTTTGGAGATTAAAAAAAAAAAAAAGATTTTTAAATTCCAAAATGGATGTACAAAATGGATTCTTGTCAAATAAATCAACCAAGAAAAATAAAACCAGCAAAGAGATTTCTTTTTTCCAAGGGCTGACTCAGAGCTCTGTTTCTGTAGCAAGGCATGTGCATGTCTCCCAGACCATCTGCAGGGATCTGGGAGGGGAGGGAGGAGGCTGCGGAGAATGGCAAAGGTTGAGAGAGGAGCACTCCACCTTTGGGGCTACCTTCAGAGCCTGTTTACAAGGCACGCAAAACAAGCAGGCTTTTGATTTGTAACCACATCTTGTCCTTACCACGTAGGTTTTAAGAAGATACACAGGATCAGGCAATGACAACGTCATCTGCTAGAGAAGCGATGTGGGGTAACCACAGGACTCTCAGTGGGGCTGCATCTCTGTGAGTGCTCTACCTGGGTTTCCAAAGCACAAGAATCACCAGTGGCGCTGCTCACTCACATGACAAATGTTAACAAGTGCAGGTCTGGGCAGGTACAACGTTAGGTGCCAGTGCTGCTGTGCGGAACACTGACAGATGGTTTTTGTCTCAGGGGGCTTATCGTTTCATGAGGGAGACCAACATCCACTGGACATCACTAAGGAATGTATAAATACAGACTGAGACGATCGAAGGGTCAGAAGCTTGTAAGAATGTGTGAAAGAGGAACTGAACAGGCTGGAGGGGCATAGAAGGCTCCCCTGAGCAGGTGACCCTGTGGCTGATGGCTGAAGGATGAATGGTGGTTATTAGCTGAGGAGGGGACGAGGGAGGCTGGCCGTGATGAGGGACTGAAGTAGATTTCAAGAGCCGAAGGAAGCCTCGGAAGGATTTTAAGCACTATCTGTATTTGAGAGGGTCCACTCCAGCTTGCTCTAGAGTGAAGAACTCTTTCCCTGGGGCCAGAGTGGAATCAGGTGGGCAAGAGAGATCTGTGGTCCTTCAAGCAAGAGATGATGACGCCATGGGTGAGTTCAGCAGCAATGGGGATGAAGACAAGAGGAGAAACGGGAGGCCATAGTTGGGGGTGGCTCCCCACCGTCTCCCTTATTGCTCTGCATTCACCCTCCGGGCCCTGCTAGCCCCTAGAAAGAGGGATGTGGATGTGGAATCCCCACCATCATGTCCACTAACCACTCATTGCTGAGCAATGGGCTCTCCAGAGGTACAGAGCTGGATAACTCTGAGAACTCTCAGGGGGTAGGGGAGGACTAGTGAGTGAAGCTGAGTGGCTGGGCCTGTGTGGCAGACAATCTCCCACCCAGATATGCCTTTGGGAGGCAAAAGGGACTCTTCCTCAGCCCTTGTCTTCTCCCTGCCCCTTCCCCACTCTTGGGGTGGAAAGGAAGTGGCCTTATAACCACTTCCCACCAAGTTGGCCCCCAACACAAAAACAAAGACCCTAGAGACCTGGAGCACTTAGCTTTGGAATAAGTTTAGGTCGCAGGCTCCAGTCTCTACTTTGTGGGACTGAAAACAAGTGATTCACCTTCCCTGAGACTCAGTGACCTCATTTGTAAAATGCTGACAATAACCTCTGCCTTGTGAGGTAACTCAGAGAATGCGGTCAGACAGTATCTGTACAGTACCAAGCACTGTGTCTGAGTAGGTGTTCAATAAATGTTGGTACATCCACTATTCTAAGGGCAAGGCTAAGACCAAAATCACTAATGCCAGTCTGTTGTCCTCAGCCCCTTTTCTCACTCTGTCACAATCTAGAGAGGCAGTAATGTTGGGTCTCAGGATGCTCAAAGACTCAAGATGCATCTTCAAATAAGATCCAGGCCTGCAATCTCTCTGACATCTTACAATGTGGATGTGGGAAGAGGCATTCTAACATTCCGAGCCCAGGGGATGCTTCCATGAGATATATACTAAGGCTGGAGGAGTGGCAGGGAATTTACCTCATCTTCCCACATCTGTGGGCTCTCCACCCTTCAGTCCTGTCACTATAGCGCTCATCCTATGGGAAGTGGGGAAAAGATGGCTGGGAACGGAAAAGGATGGCTCCTGAGCGACAGCAAGTCTACAAGATCACGGGCGAATGGGAGCATGAAGGCCACTGCAGAGACGAGGGCTGCTGTGCACATGATCAGGGCGGCCAACCCCGGATGGACTTTATCATATACTTGAGCCTTCAGGACTGAGGGAATAGCTAAACAGTCAATCCTTGCATCTACATTTGCTTCCAGTTTTGGAAGAGATTTTTTTTATATACTAAATTGTCACTTATATCTGATGATGATGATGATGGTGATGATATAATTAACAGTTAATATGTAGTAACCACGTACTTTGTTTTGTGTCAGGTGCTTTGCTAGACACAAGACATGCATTATTTCATTCGATCCTCTCACAGCTCTGAGTTAGGTAATTCTACTACCTCTTTGTACAGATGAGAGATTAAGGCACTTGCCTAAGGCTACACTGCTCACAGGTGGAGAACCTGAGATTCCCAGGGAGGTAGCCTGAGGACACAGCCTGTGCTCTTAATCACTGAGCTAANTGCTCACAGGTGGAGAACCTGAGATTCCCAGGGAGGTAGCCTGAGGACACAGCCTGTGCTCTTAATCACTGATATTCTCCAGGGAATATCGGTGTTTTAGTAGAACAATTTGGGTAGCATTTCACAATATTCTACAAAGAGCTGCAGTCCTACTTTTTTCATGTGATCCCATAGAAACAACATCAGAGTACACGCCCAGGTTCCAAACAGAGGCCTGGATGGCATACTTTTCTAGAAACGACCACAACTGCCCTACTTAATCAATTATAAATGGTATATTTGTACAATGTATGGTAGAAAGTTCTCTAGTGTATGCCTGTATCAAATAAATAAAGCAGTACAAGAACCAATCATACATTTAATCACATTTTATTTACTTAGGCACTCCTGGGAGAAGCCTAGGAGCACTGAGGGTAGGTTGCGGACTTTGAAGAAACAGAAGAATCTTGGGGAGAAGGTCTGAGTCCACAAAGAGCCCCCAAGAGAGGGAAGCCGCCATTTAAGAGAGATTTCCTAAATGACAGAAATAAGAGGACACGCTCTGAAAACACAAAAGGTGTCAGGGCATGACATTACTGGGTGATGGAGTGAGGACTGCCAGACAGAAATTCTCTTGAGTAATGACATGGGTGCAGTTGACAGGGGCCTCTAATGTGGGACACACTCTAGGCAAAGGTGTCCTGGACACTTTTTTTTTTTTTTTTGACAGAGATAGAGACAGCCAGCGAGAGAGGGAACACAAGCATGGGGAGCAGGCTCACAGCAGAGGAGCCTGACGTGGGGCTCTATCCCATAACGCCGGGATCACGCCCTGAGCCGAAGGCAGACGCTTAACCGCTGTGCCACCCAGGCGCCCCTGGACACTTTTTTTTTAAGTCTCTCTAAAGTATTCACATCTCAGAACAAAATTGTTCCACAACATATATTTAATACATGCTTGTTTTGTGCTGTTTGGTCTCTGGGTCCCTAAAAACAAAGTTAGCACACTCAAAACATCAATTTAAAGAGCAAAGAAATGAAAATGAAGGCATCCTGGAATATTGTTCTTCATTTCACCACTCCAAAGCTCCTAGGGATCTTCCTGGTTTGAACCTTAATTATGGAAATTCTCATCTGTATTACATGATTTATTTAAAACCCTGTCTTTCCAAGAGAATAAAATCCAGGTTTTGAAGCACCTCTCAAAACAATTTATTCTTCTCCACTGACTAACCGCTTTGGCCAGCAATCGTAAATTTATAGTACTTTATGCCAAAGCAAAACACTCTAATAACTTAATCAAACATTTAAAATCCAGCTCACAGCCACATAATATACAGAAGCAGTTCTCTCAGCTCTCTCGTTAAAGGTCAATTACCATTTTCATTCCAAACCTCTCTCACATCTTGGAGAAGACCAACACACACACACACACACACACACACACACACACAGACACCAGAGACAGAGTGAGAGAGAGACACAAGCATTCTGAGATTCAAAACTTGGCTGACATATTCCCAGACTTAGAGCAGTTCTACTTGTTATACTTTGAAATGAGAAAATGGATCTTTCAGCTATTTCTCTGCTTCTAACAAAACAGTATAAAATAAAGAAAGGGAATAAAACAAACAAACCTAAAGTATTAATTCTTTTGATCTTCAGCACATTCAGGGGAGAAACTGGGCAGGATCTAAACTGCTATATTGCTGTGCCCCCCACAAGGGTAGGAGTATAGGAATAATCATGATAATTTGCTTTGTTTTGTCTGTCTTTTTAGAGTATGTTCGTGGATACGTATTTTCTGACAATGCCCTTACTCTTATCAGACAGAAAATACTAGTAAGCTTGTTTTCCAAATGATAAAACATGCTTAGGCAACTTTTGATGGGAAAACAAGAACAGGAGTTGGTATGTATTTGGTGTAGGGTCTTTGGCCTAAGAGATGGAAACAAGCCAGTGAGTAAAAATGTAGTCCTTTGGCTCACTTGGTCAAATAAATTGCTCTTTTTCTTTATCCATCACTCAGCCCAGGATGATGATGAAGAGAAGGAAGAGGAGAGTCTGGGAGGATGCCTCAGTTTACTGAGTGATAATTGTGCCAGCCACTGTGTGTAGTCCTTGCCACGGGTAATCTCATGAGAGCCTCATGAAGCAGGTTAGTGGAATCCACATGTGCATTTAACTCACAAGTGAACCCACGTATAGCTATTGAGCAAATATTAAAAGAAAAGAAGAAAGTAAGAAATACAAGGTACAGAAAGTCCTACCAATCATTCTTCTCAATGAACCTGTGCCCCCCAAATGACGTGGATGAGAGGTGAGCCCCTGCCCCTCCCTCAATCTCAGTCCTCATGTGCTGCTCACCGTGAGCATTTTGTTGATGGGGATTCCAGTGGTTGGTGGTGTTTTTCAGTATAAAATGGTCCCTACATGTCTTGTTTATGGGAGACAGAACTGTCAATAATTTGAATACTTTCCATTTTTATCTTTCACACCAACTTTAGAAAAGAAGCCTCTATTTAAAAGGCAACTCTATGGGGTGCCTGGCTGGCTCAGTCAGTGGAGCGCACAGCTCTTAATCTCAGGGTCATGACTTTAAGCCCCACACTGGGCATGGAGCCTACTTTAAAAATAATAATAATAGACAATAATAATTTTAAGAATAAAAATAAAAGGCAACTCTACTCAATAATGATTATCCCCATTTAACAGATGGCACTTGGAAGCTACTGAGAAACTTGACTGAGGCCTCATGGCTGGTAAGAGAAACGGGAAGATTTATTCCAGTTCAAATCCATGTGTTTCCTAACTTTGAGTCCATGTTCTTTTTTTCTTTTAACTGTGTTCTTTTTTTAATTTAAAATCAATTTAATTAACATATAGTGCATTATTATTTTCAGAGGTAGAATTTAGTGGTTCATCAGTTGCATATAACACCCAGTGCTCATTCCATCACGTGCCCTCCTTAATGTACATCACCCAGTTACCCCATCATCCCACCCACCCCCCTTTAGCAACCCTAAGTTTGTTTCCTATAGTTAAGCATCTTTTATGGTTTGTCTCCTTTTCTGATTTCATCTTATTTTATTTTTCCTAGCCTTCCCCTATGTTCATCTGTTTTGTCGCTTAAATTCCACATATCAGTGAGATCATATGATAATTGTCTTTCTCTGATTGACTTATTTCGTTTAGCATAATACCCTCTAGTTCCATCCACATTGTTGCAAATGGCAACATTTCCTTCTTTTTGATGGCTGAGTAGTATTCCAGTGTGTGTGTGTGTGTATGTGTGTGTGTGTGTGTGTGTGTGTATGTGTGTGTACACACCACATCTGCTTTAATCATTCATCTATCGATGGACATCTGGCTCTTTCCATAGTTTGGCTATTGTGGACACTGCTGCTATAAACATTGGGGTGTAGGTGCCCATTCGGATCACTACATTTGTATGTTTGGGGTAAATACCCAATAGTGCAATTGCCGAGTCATAGGGTAGCTCTATTTTTAACTTTTTGAGGAACTTCCATACTGTTTCCCAGAGTGGCTATACCAGCTTGCATTCCCACCAACAGTGTAAGAGGGTTCCCCTTTCTCTGCATCCTCGCCAACATCTGTTGTTTCCTGACTTGTTAATTTTAGCCATTCTGACTAGTGTGAGGTGGTATCTCATTGTGGTTTTGATTTGTATTTCCCTGATGCCTTGTGATGTTGAACATTTTTTCATGTGTCTGTTGGCCATTTGTATGTCTTCTTTTTGAGTCCACATTCTTAATCTTTAAATGATTAGGCTAAATATCCACCACACACCTCAATTAAACTGGTAGATCTAAGGACCTATGGAAATTTTTAGAGTGGCCCTTGCTGTTCTTGCTTCCACCCTGAATGACCCCAGATGTATTATTCTTGGCCACATGATTTGTATTCCTATTTGATCTTCAAGACTTGGTTCAACTGATGCCTCTTGGGTAAAGCTTTCCCTGACCTTATCAGGAGAGGTGGTCATTCCTCTGTATTCTGGAGGGTTCACCATCTGCCGTGTTGAAAGGTTTGCGTTTACATGCTTGCCTTCCTTAGTAGACTGCAAGCAGCTTGAAGGCAAGGGTTCCACTGCATTCTTCTCAAACTCTAGCACTGACACAATACCTGGTAGCATAGCAGATACTTAATAGATGTTCATTACCTGGAGTTGTCTGGAGATTTGGGTGAGCTGCTGTAGGGTGGGAGAGGAAGTTGCTGGAAAAAGTTTGAAAATACCTATCTTAGAGGTTCTCCAGGAACATGTAATCAATCTTTTTTTTTTTTCCCCAGAGACTGCAGTGAAATGCTTTTGAGCATTTCCTACAAACCAGACACTGTCCTAAATTCTTCTCATGGGAGCTATTTAGTTCTCTCAACAACCTCTATGAGGTCAATACATAGATATTTTACAGATGAGGCATCTGAGGCTAAGAGAGGCTCATTAACTTGTCCAAGGTCACACAGCAAGTAAGTGTGAGCCAGGGCACCAGAACCCACATTCCTTACTACTTCACTACATTTTATTCCTAAATATTCACTTAAATTTCTGCCATCATAAGGCTTATAATCCTGAGTCTTGTTCTCCAGGGAGATGGCCCCATCCCCCACTCTATGAAGTTATAGTTACAATTACAGTTGAAGAGTTTAGGCTTAAGTCTCCCAACAACCTCCTCCTCATCTGCCTTGGTCCTTCAACGCAGCCAGAGAGGAAAGGGCTTGTGGGGAGAGAATCAGGCAGGACCAGCTCACGCAGGCCTCCAGGCCTGCCTGGCTCTTCACATGGCAGTGAACATTTTCTCCAGCTGTTATTTTTTCCCCTAACATTTCCCTAGCTTAAGGTTTCCCTTCACACTGTCTTGCAATTCGTAAGGAACCAATGGAGAATATATTCCAAGACATTAGTTGTGTTTTTTTTTTTTAAATAAGGAATAATAACATAAACCAATCAAAAATCTGTCAACAGTGGTGTTTCTGGTGTTGGCAGCTATACACCCGCAGACACTGAGGTTTTTTTCATGGACGTAGAGTAATTTAAGTGTAGACACCGCAGGCGATAAATTGCACAAAGAAAACCCTGTCCATAATTCTGAGTTAATAACAATGGTCAGTGTTTGATGTTGATACAAATGGGGCCAAAGGAAGAAAAAGCCACATTCATGGGCTGTTGTAGTGTCTGGCCTCTAAATGATTGGCTCAAGGAACATAACACATCTTAGTTCTGGTGGGACAAGCAGGGTTCTATCTTACCAAGAACAAAATAAGTCTTGCAATAATTAAATATATATATATTTATATATATATATTTATAAATATATATGTATATATTTGCGACACACATGCATTTAAATATATAATCTAATCTACTTCACATCTAATTAAAGAATAAGTAAGGGAACTCTGGCTTAGAGCTAAGAACACTATTGTGTTCTGCTCTTTGGAAAAACTGAGCTAACACCAAGGCAACTCAACCCCTCAAACATTGCAGGCTGCATTAACATTTCATAGAAGTCAAATCCCTCTCTAGCCTGTTTCCTTGTCTGTAAAATGAGGAAATTGGATAATACAATATCGCAATCTCATTCCAGTTTCTGATGGTTATGTTTTCTTTTCCTAGCACCTGAATTTGGGATAGTCCTTGACTTAAATCTCAGCGTGGCAAGTTACTTTAATTTCAGAGCTTCAGGACTTTTTTCCTCTGTGAAAAGTACATAATAATTTAAAAAAAACTTCTAAAAATGTTTAATAAAGAATGTTGAAACATACAGAAAAGAAAAAAATGTATTTTGAACTTTTGTATGCGCACCACTTAGATTCAACAATTATTTTCATTTTGCTGTATTTGTTTTATTCTGTGCTCTTTATTGAACCATTTAAGGTAAAGTATGGAAATCAGGAAACTTGATCCCTAAACAATCCTGCATGCATCTCAAAAAATTAAATGGTTTTTCTACATAACTAGGGTACCATTATCACACTTAGCAAAGTTAATGAACAATTCCCTGACATCATGCTCATGACACCCAACCCATGTTCAGATTTCCCCATTTGTCTCAAAATTTTATTTTATACATTAGTTTCTGCAAACCAGGCTTCAGTTAAGAGCCAGGTACTGAATTTGGCTGTTATATCTGTCTCTAAAGTCTCCTTATAAAATAAGTTTTTTTGAAGCATAACATCCACATAGAAAAAAGCACAAATCTAAATTTTATGGCTAGAAGCATTTTCACCTAGTTGAACAGATCCACAAAACCTCTACCCAGATCCAGAAACAGACGATGATACACCCCAGAAACCCTTTAGTGCCCGCTTCCATTTACAGTTCTCCAATGATAAACACTACCCTGATTTGTAACACCATAGATTAGTTGTGCCTGTTTAGAAGATTATACAAATGAAATCAGGTCATATATATTCTTTTATGTCTGGCTTTTGTCACTCATTCTGTTTCTGAGACTTATCATTTTGTGTGTGTGTGTTGGGGTAATTTTTCATTTTCCATGAGGCTATTCCATTATATGAACAGGCCACAAACTATTTTTGCTCATGCTGAGGAGCATTTGGCCTGTTTCCACTTCAGGGCTATTACAAATAGTGCTCCTATGAACATTCTTGTGTACGTCTTTCATGGGATGGATATCCAGGAGTGGAACTGCTGGGTCATGGGGTACATGTATGTTCAGCTGTAGATGATACTGCGGAAGAGTTTTCCAGTGTAATTGTTTTAGTTTTCTTCCTTGGAGATTTGTATTATAAATGTGACAGAATGTCTTTGCCTTCTGTATCTATCACTTCCTCTTAAATCCTCTTAACCTTTATATTAACTTCTTCCTGATTGAAAAAATACTCATTTTCCATTTCTCTTAAAGCATTTATCTGCCCTCAAATTGCATCTAGATGAGTATGTATGCGTGTATTTTTGGTGTAAAACAATAACACATTTATTTTGCTTATGAATCTGTAATTCAAGTAGGGTTTGGCATAGTGAACTTTTTTTTTTTTAAAGATTTTATTTATTTATTTGACAGAGATAGAGGCAGCCAGCGAAAGAGGGAACACAAGCAGGGGGAGTGGGAGAGGGAAGAAGCAGGCTCATAGCAGAGGAGCCTGATGTGGGGCTCGATCCCACAACGCCGGGATCACGCCCTGAGCCGAAGGCAGACGCTTAACTGCTGTGCCACCCAGGCGCCCCCATAGTGAACTTTTTTAAAAAAAGACTTTGTATAGTAGAATAGATTTAGACATACATAGAAGTTGGGAAGACAGTACAGAGTTATCTTACACACCCCATACCCAGTTTCCCCTATCATTAACATTTTATATTAGTATAGTGTATTTGTCACAATTAATGAGCCAATATTGATATATTATTATTAACTAAAGCCAATACTTTATTCGGATTCCCTTAGCTTTTACCTGTATCTTTTTTTTCTGTTTGAGGACACCAGCCAGGATGCCACATTACATTTAGTCTTCCCATCTCCTTATGTTCCTTTTGGCTCTGACAGCTTCACTGACTTCTCCTGTTTTTGATGACTTTGACAGTTTTGAGGAGAACTGTTCAGATCTTTTTAAGAATGTCCCTCCATTGGAGGTCCCTTAAAAAGTTAAAAATTGAGCTACCCTATGATCCAGCAATTGCACTACTA